>NC_056745.1:1133877029-1134177029 GCF_019279795.1 Protopterus annectens
CTATGCGAGTCAAACCCACAACTGTTGCATGGTCTAGGTCTAACAGCAATGTGTCTTACATTTCTGCACCAAACTAACAAACAGTGGAACAGAATGGAGCTCATTGTCAGCAAGCAAGAAAAAGTCTTAAGATGTACTGATGCTGGAGCTGCTGTAGAGAATCACAGAACCATGAATATTTCATTTGGTTTTGGATGCCTTGAGGGAAGTAGCTGTAGAAGAGGGAAATAAGTTGTTAATGTTATTTTTTTAGTCACTGGCGATGTGCACCTGAAGTGTAGTAACACTGAGCTTTGCCACTACTTAACTAACAGCTGCATAAATGAAAATATATTATTGGCTGCAAACAAAAATAGTCAAAATTTTAACTTTTTTGATTGCTGAACCCAAAGAAAAAATTAGCATAGTAGTCATGTCTGTGACATGTTTTTGCATATTTTCTGTTTGTATATTCTAATCATGTATTTTGCGTTTGTATGCCATAAAGTTTTGATCAGTGTTTGCTCCTTTGGCGCCTTAGTTGTGGCAGCAAAAGATCAATTACCAAGTTCACCAACTAATAAACTGACTTTGTATGTATGTATACACATATACGTATATGTCTTTATATACAGATGTCATGCACCCGATCAAAAGGACACAGTGTCAGCATCCAGGAAATCATAGTGTAAACATAGAATTAACAAGTATCGACACATTCTGCAAATGCACTATGGATTACTCCAGAGTGGAATAAACCAATGGCAATTGTTTCTGCAGGGAGGGGCAAGCCCCACTGCAGCCATTAAACCCCCTAATTGTATATATATGAACTCCAAGATCACACAATCCCCTGAGAAAGGGAATATTCCCTTACCCAGGAATTGTTGATCTCGCACACCTGCCGAACATCTGTCTTCATCGACTAAATGGTTTTGACCAAACAGTTGTCTTCATTGTGTTCATTTCATCTTGTATATGTGTGTAAGTAAACATACAGTATATATTTAGCTATCTTGTTTAAGTATAGTAAATAAAGATTTTATATAGATATAGATACACACACTCACAGAGAGAGAGAGAGAGATGAAAATATTTTTGTGGTTAATGATAGTTTTTTGAAGAACCAAATTGTGACATTAATCATTGATTGTTATGGGTGTGCCTGTATATAGTTCAAATCAAAACCTGGTTCAACAGCAAAAAGCCTGAAGAGATAAATCAGTAAGTCCCACAACTAGATTGTTACATGATGACAGCTTGCTAAATTGATTAATTAATTATTATAGAAAGTTCTTTAGAGTGTGGAGTTTCTCTTTCTGGGACACCATTGAATGAGCTGTCTCTCTACTTAATTAAATAATTTCTGTTACTTGCAAAAGAATTTCATTTAAATCATTGCAGCCAGAGGCCTAATGAAACAGTAACACTATATCTTGCTGAACTGAAACAGGCAGTGGTAAACTGAAAATTTGTTTCTAGAATGGATGAAGCACTAAAAAGTAGTTTTTTGAATGAATTTAGAGTGGAGATTATTAGAGAAAATTACTTTCTGAACCAGATTTAATGTTTTTCAGCTGTGTTACTGCAGAGATATGAGGCATAAGGTGCTGTTTACAAAAGTTAAAATCTGTAAGTTTGTTTTCAGCAAAATACAGTTACAAAACAAAAGTAGTGATTCTCACGGTAAAAAGAAAAATACTTGGAAAAACTAACAAGCACATGAAAGTGACACTGAATTATACCTCTCAACTGTCCATATTTGTGTTGCATATTTTTAGTCTGTTCCTTATGAAATCTATGTTTTTGGCAATTTGTGGCAAATCATCAAGAACTGAAGACACTAAATAATGACCTACATTTGAGACTTCATAGCCTTCAGAAAATGCATTTTGCAAAACCAATTATTTTGTCAGCTTTTTAGGTTTGTAAGAGCAATATTTAAAAATGTTACCTGTTTTGGGGTGTTTGCATGCGCTGAAATTACAAGTTTGTTTGTGTCTTTCGGCTTTTCCCGGTTAGGGGTTGCCACAGCGGAACTCCGGTCCACTAAATGATTGGCAGTTGATTTTTACGCACTGGCTTGCCAGGCCTGACGCACAACCTTCAACGAAGGTACGCCCATTCACACATGTCTCCATGTAGAAGGTGTTCTAGCTGAGAATCGAACCGGACAGCGTCTTAATGTGAGCCGACAACGCTACCGCAGCACCACCACCGCGGGGTCGCTGAATTAAAGGGAAAAGTAATTTGTGTCTATATGTTTTATAAATGATAAAAGAGTAGATATAAAATGGGTACAGATACACCAAATGTATGTTAAACCTGAGTGAACATTTTGATATGTTGTTTTCTCATATGCTTGCAGAACAATAGTGTAAACCATAAAACATGCATGGGTGAAAGCTTGGATGCTTTGGGTGAATTATTGACTGCAAGTTTGCTACAAAAAGCAAAACTAATGATCTAATGTTGTCTGTTTTCATTCTGTCCTCCGTCGGATCTGACTCAGCCATTGAAAAAGCTCATATCAACATAGAACTCTTGATCTTTTCCCTTACCCAGAATGCACCAACCCCAAATACCTCAGATCTCGTTTGCCCCCTCACAGTAAAAGACATGGCTATAGAGAATCTCAAGCGTTAAGTTTTACATAAGTAATTTTTTCCTATTTCATAATTCTTTACTGTAGAGTTTTCTTCCAGTTTGTTTCTCATGTGTACTAGCATACCCTGTAAATTACTGTTGTTTGTAATTTCTGTTTCCCTTTGCCTGTTTTCTGTCTTCTACAACTTGTCGTAGTTCTTCACTTCCTACTAAAAAAAAACTTTACCTATTTATAGTTTTATATATATATATATATATATATATATATACATATATGTATATATATATATATATATATATATATATATATATATATATATATATATATATATATACGTATATATATATATATATATATATATATATACACACGTGTATATATATATATATATATATATATATATATATATATATATATATAGTGTTACTTTTTAGTTTTTTTTTCCACGTTGTTGGTCTTGTACTTTGACCCTGCTGTCACGTTTCTAACATTCGTTTATTTTTTCTCAAGATATCAGAAAAGGAGAAAAGCCCAGCAGGCTATAAAAAATGTAGTAAATGCAGTCAAAAAGTCCCGCTTTCTGACTCTCAATACTGTCTTTGTGCATTGTCTTGGGCCCCTTTACCTTCAAGAAAGCTGCTCGATCTGTCATGCATTCAACCTGTGGGCCCTGGTTGAATACAAGAACAAGCTTATTTTGAAAGGATTACTTCCATCATCTTTCAGCAAGGCACTATCTGGAGCTTCTCAAAAGGCAATAAAAATGGCTCCAGCATCTCCAAGCAACCTGAACAGCGTCCTTAAGACTTTGAAGAAGTCACTTAAAATATATTTTCTCAATCCATCAGTTTCTTTCGAAACAAAAAAGAAAAGATCAAAAAGCTTCAGATCCAACAGCTTCTTCGGATACGAAGCATAATAAGAAACAGTCTACAGATCTGACTGTCTCTTTGGATCCAAAAATTGCAAAATTAAAAATACATTGGATCAGACCCCCTCAGATTTGACTAAAGGAATTTTGGATGTTGAAGTGTTACCCAGGACCAGGAACTCTACCTCAGTGTACCTAGTTCCATCCAGGGTCCCATCTCCCTTTTTAGTGAGACCTAAATCTCCTTCAGGGATATCCACTCGCTCTTCTAGAAGTCTTACAGAAGAGGATGTGGAGACATTAGTGAGAAAGATCCTCTCAATGTAGACCCAACCAGTTAGTCTTTCAGCTCCTACCCTATTGGGTTAGAAGATATCTTCATCCACTACACCACCTTTGTTAGTTCCTCCTCTAACTCCCTTCAAGGTCTGAGACCCTTTGGATCAGAGTCACCCAGGCCTATCGGCTTCAGATCTGAAGATACATTTATCCTCTGATCCGAGACTTGCTCTGAGCTCTTTGGTTCAGTCTGATCAGGATATCTCTTAGAGCCGATTCCTGTCATGTCTTAGGTGCGTCATTCGACTCCAATGTTTTTGGAGCCATCTCTACACCTCAGAGCTTTGGCAGTGGTTAGTTTGGTTCTGACTTTAGCCTCCAGCGGACTGTCCTCACGGCATGGTGGGATTGCGGATCAGAGGCATCCTATCTCGGATCTGGGATCTTATCCCTCCCCGGGGCAGTCTGCCTTTGCAGCCATGGAGACAGCCCTGCCTACACCCTTGACTAAGATGATGCATACTCTCTCAGATCCTCTGTATACATCTGTCCCATCTTTGTATCTGGAGTCTCAGCTAGCTTCTCCACAGAATAGCTGGTACCGAAATTCCAGTTTTCCGTCATGGTATCGTCATTTCTTCTAACACCTGCCCAGAGTCCCCCACTGAGAAGGCCCCTAAGATGAAAACATGCAACAGGAAACATTTAGATTCCCCCAAAATATGTCACTGAAGATACAGATTTTGATTAAGACGAAGGGTCCCTACAGTCACCTCCTGATGATGTTTCTTTCGGAGACACCCTAGAAATCCTGAAGCAGAGAGGTGGCTAGATGTCCAGCAATCCTTTTTTGAAAGAATCTGTACTCCTGGAGGGATTTGGTACCTGTCCATCTACCTCCTGGGTGACCCCACCCGCTGATGAGCTCATTAACTTGGTCTTACGGCAGCAATGGAAGGATCCCGACACCATTGAGACAGTTCCCAGGAAGCCCAATAAAATTATGACAGCTCCAGAGGATAAAACGTTTTGGTTCAAGGGTGTGCCAGGTGATGCCATGGTCGTGGCGGCGGCCACTAAGAAGAAACTCATGGAAGAAAGTTCTTCTGTTCATCGCCTTAACAAATAGTCTCTGGTGATGGACAGATTCAGGAAGCGTGTCTGTGCTTCAGTGACCTTCACCTTAAGGTCCCTGAACTACTTGACACATTTTACAAGGCTACAGAGGGATCTGATTAAGGAGCTATTAGACAACCTTTCAGAATCCATTTCTGAAGAAGTGAAAGCATCTGTCACCTCTCAGTTGGCTATCCTACAGTTGATATCCAACTCCTCCATGAGGCTCATTTCTAATGTAGTAGAAGGAACCTCAAGGGCAGTGGGTTCAGGCATTGCCATTAGGAGATGCCCATGGATTCACTTACATGATTTTGTGGAGCCCTTTAAGTCTTAGTTTGTTAATGCTCCTTTTACGGCAAGTTTTGGCCCCAAGGTTAAAGACACATTGTCCCAGTGTCAGACGTATGAAAAGACACTTTCTGCCTTGGGCATGCATTTTTCCACCCCTCAGAGATCCTTTTCAAGGAATCATCGAAGCAGTGGGAAGATGTGGTTCAGAAAATCCCAAGGATCTTTCCAGGACACACGTGGAAGAAGTTCCCCCAGGAGCAGAGGAGGTTACTTGAATGGTAGATGCCACCCTAACGGCAGAGGTGGCCCACAGAATCAAGGGTCCAGAGATTCTTTCTTTGGTAACCACTCCTGAAAGGAGGCCCAGTTGTCCCCTTGTGGAGGCACTTGGGGGTCATTTATGCCTGCACCAGAGAGCCTGGCTAGAACTAACAATAAATACTTGGGTGCAGAGAATTATTTCCAGAGGTTATGTAATACCATTTTCCCTATATCCTCCCCATTCAAGAAAATTCCCTGGTATCCACCCAGTCAGAGAGATCAAGCTCAAGCAGCAATTCAGATTCAAAGAGCAGCTAGAAAAAAAGTGTCATCCAAGAGGTCCCCCCCAGACCAGATAGAATCCAGAACTTACTCAAGATTCTTTTTAGTGACAAATGAAACAGGGGACTGGAGACCAATTCTAGATCTCAGCATCTTAAACAAATCCATTCAAAAGACCAAGTTCCGGATGGTCATGCTTCAGTCCATTCTCCCTTTTTTGGAAAAGGACAGTTGGATGTGCTCAATAGATCCTCAGGATGCGTACTGTCATATAAAGATGAACAGGCATTCCAGAAGATTTTTATACTTCCTGCTGAGAACCAGTCACTATCAGTTCAGGGTTCTGACCTTTGGTCTCACCACAACCCCCAGGGTGTTCACTAAATGCATGGCAGTAGTAGCAGCCGACTACAGGGATTCCGTGTGTTTCCATACTTATATGACTGGGTCATTTCTCCCCGACCATGCATCAGCTCATTACTGCAAGACAAAAAGTGACCTAGACATGTACTCTACTAGGAATCAGCTTAAGCTTCCAAAAGTCTCATCTAGAACCAAGTCAAAGTGTAGAGTTCATAGGAGCAGTCCTCAACACAAAATCCACTATAGCCTCACTTCCCCTCTCCAGAGTTCAGGCAATAAGATCTCAAGTGAAAAAGATAATTTGCAGTACCAGAATTCCAGCCCGCTTGGTCCTTCAGGCTCTGGGATCAGTGGCGGCAGCAATAACATTAGTACCTTTATCCAGATATCACATGGGAATTCTTCAATGTATGCTAGCCTCACAATGGTCAAGCCTTCATTTTCCTTTATCTGCTCCGATATGAATCACCAATATATGCAAAAGAGATCTGCTGTGGTGGATTCAATCAAAGGTTTTACAAGGACGTTTATTTGTCCTGTCTCAGCCCAAGGCCGTTGTGACCATGGATGCTTCCCAGCTGGGGGGGATTACCTTGGAAAGACTGTCCAAGGCACTTTGCCCCCTGAAGAGGCCAATTTGCGTATCAGTATCCTAGAGTTAAGAGCAGTCCTTTTAGCGTTGCAGGCCTTTCAGAATGCTCTCCCTTCAGGAACGATTGCAACTCAAACAGACAACATGTCAGTAGTTTGGTACATCAGCAAACAAGGGAGAAGCAGATCTTACCCCCTATATCAAGAAGCACTCAGGATTTGGTAATGGATGATCTCTTCCATCCGCTTTCTTATAGCAGCGCATATTCTGAAGAAGTCCAATGTACTAGCAGACAAACTGAGCAGGTACATTCTACTAGCTCATGAGTGGCCCCTCAACAAGGATGTAGCAGAAGAGATTTTCCATCATTGGTGCCAGGCTTGTGACTATCTCTTTGCATCTCCCCTAAACAAGTGCAACAGCTACTCTGTCCTAATCCCCCCACAAGGGGAGTCACTGAGGGATGCTGTTTTCCACGATTGGTCCCCTGATCCACTTTATGCTTACCCTCCATCTCCTTTGATAGCAAAAGTTCCTACAGAGAGCCGCCAGGTTGAAGAGCAAGGACATCCTCATTGCACCCTATTGGCCTTGACAGGTTTGGTTTCCCTTCCTGTGGCTTCATCTACTTCATCAACCTTGGATTCTGGATCCTGCTCCAGATCTACTGTCTGACCCAATAGGCATGATTCATCCGAACCTTCCCAATCCCAGCCTGACAGCTTGTTTTTTCCATTTCCACTAATAGCCAGGCAACCTATGCTGTCATCTCCTGTTCATCACATTTTGCTATCTTGCCTTAAGTCATCAACAGTAAAGCTTTATGCCAGTAAATAGAAAAGATTTGTACACTGGGCTGTTCAGCATCATTTTGACTCCTTTTTTGCTTCAATTCACTGCATTTTTCGACATCATAACAATGCTTTTTAGTCAAAGAGCCAGTGTTTCAACAATGAAAGTTCAGTTGGCAGCAATTTCTAATTTGCATACTGGATTTGATGGTTCATTACTCACTTCTCATAAATTTTGTAGACCTTTTTGAAAGGCACACTCTTTTTGAAACCTCCATTTAAAGATCCTACCCCTCCATGGGCTCTTAATCTGGTACTGCAAGCCTTAATCAATTCACACTTTGAACCCTTTTATGACTGTAGTCTTAAATTTCTTTCTTGGAAAACGTTACTGTTATTGGCCATTGCTTGTGCCAGATGAATTTCAGAAATTCGGGTCTTATCTGTGAAGTCCCCCACATCTAATTTTTCATAAACTACGGACTAATATATCTATTTTGCCCAAAATAGTATCAGAATCCCATATTAACTCATTACATCCAAGTGACACCTCCAGGTACATTTGCACTTACCTTCTACTGATGCCTTTAGGTGTCAAATATGGCTTGCCCATGTTTGCATCAGTAATTCCAAAGCCATGCTATATACAAAGTTTTAAAATAATTCTTCTTAAAGCTTACACAATAAATTCAACTGCATTGATATTTGACTTCTATTACATGTAAAGAGATATTAACTGTCTTTTGTATGATATTAATTTATATAGATATAATTTTCACATTTTTCTAAATATTTCAACAATCGGGTAACAGACAGAACTGCTTAGCCTCATATGAAGCTCTCGGCTAGATGAATAAAATGCTGCTTGACAGTATGTGTGCAACTTGAGTGGTTACGGAGATATTGTAAGTTATTTACAAATTATTACAAACATAATAGTTACTGTGTTTACTGTGACTTTTATAAAATTCGGTTTAAGATCTAGAACCTAAAGAATGCTACCACTATAAAAATAGTTTTGTGCTGAAGAGTTTGCCATTTATACTTATTTCGCAAATCCAGTGGTTCCAGAGATATGAACATTTGTTGACATGTGAGGACATAATTTGATTCTTTCAAAAGGCTTAGGCCACGGCCATTGAAAGTTGCAGTGCAAACTTCCCAAGCTCCATTGGAGTGAATGAGTTAACCAGTCCATCAGTTTACCGATTTTCTTTCCAAATTACTCTAACAAAGGGGAATACTTCCTTCATTTATTGGATGTTCATAGGCAACTGCACTTCTATCTACATAGAACAAAAGATATCAGTTATTTGTTTCATTTGCGGATGTAAGACTGGGTAAACCAGTGTCCAAACTCACCCTAGCCAGATGGCTTACAAGCTTTATCACTTTTATTTACAAGAAATTGAATATTCCTTTTCCAAGACAGGTATGTGCTCATTCAACCAGGTCTGTAGCAACTTCCTCTGTTTTTCATTCCAGCAGCCTGGGTTTCTCCCCATACCTTCCTCACTCATTAGAAATTAGATTTGATATCAAGAAACAGAGTATCATTTGGCTTAGTAGTGCTTAGGAATATCCTTCCTTGAGTCCACCCTGGGATTTAGGTAACTGGGGACTCTGTCCCATCAGTTGAGGACAGAATGAAAATTGAGAATATCAGGTAAAGAAGTCATGTACTCACCATAACATCCCATCTGTGTTGTTCATTTTCAATCTTCCTCAACTCCCCATCCTTATGTTTTTCTGGAAGAGCGAGTGGGTATGAAATTCCTATATACTCCAAGCATGATAAAGCTACAGATAAAGCCTTGTCTTGCCTTTTTTTTTATATATTTACATTTGTTGTCTATTCATATGAGAATTACTTCCTTATGCTATAGCCAGCAAACAAGATCTGAGGTATTTGGGGTTGGTGCATTCTGGGTAAGGGAGAAGCTTGAGAGTTCTATGTTATAATGAGCTTTTGCAACGGCCGAGTTGGATCAGTCAGTTCAGAGCCAAACCCATCAGTTGAGGAAGAATGAAAATAGACAACGCAGATGGAACGTTATGGTAAGTATGTAACTTCTTTTTGCCTTTAGTTGTGATAAAATGTGAAGGTCCAGGTACAGTTTTCTGTTGGTGGAACTGGTTGCAGAAATTAGTGGAAAACTGGAAGTAAGTTGTGTCATGTGGGTTTAAATCAGTGCAAGAAATGCTTGATGTGCTTGAAGAAGCCTTACATAATGAACATGGAGCTCTGATGTTATTAAAACTGCAATTATGCTGAACCAGTGTTGTAACAATATTTTGGAAGAATAGATCATTACTGTTTGCAGTGATGGAAAGAGTTGATAAGGTATTTGGAAGGCTTCTGAAAGAAAGTATTATAAGTGATGGGAAGCACAACAAATGGGCTTCAGTTTTTCCTGTTCTGAAAAGAATGATACCATATGTATTTGCAGTGATTTAAACTGTCTTGTTAGTCAAGCTTGCAAGCATTGAGACATATCCTTTCCTTTAACTGGAAGAAGCTGATGGCTCTGATAAGCGGTACAAGCTGTTTTCTAAAACAGATTTAGCTGTAACTTATCAGCAAGTATTATTTAATTTCAAGATGGGAATTTTAAAACTCATGTAAAGTTTGTGTATAACACTACAGTTTGGTACATGTTCTGCACCATCTATTTTTGAAGAATAATAAAAAGCTTATTTAATAAATTGAATGCAATTGTATACTTAAGTGATATACTAATTTACTGAAAAGACAGTGTGCATATTAGCAACTTACAGTAAGTGTTGTAGTGAAAATTTAGGGCACTGGTTCTAGTATTGGTGGAGATTCTGAACTTGTAGAGAAACAGGAGGCCCAGGATAATCAGGTCTCAGAACTGAGGATAGCAAAACTCAAAATATCTGCTTAACAGGTTACAGGCTGATTATTTTGGACATGTTTTATTTAGCCCAGCTAGTTGCCAAAAGAATATCATCAAGATCTGAAGAGGTAATCACTCTTGTATACTCAGCACTGATCATGGTGATTATTTAAAGGTTCCTAACCAAAATGATCACAGGTTCTAAAGTCCCTGAGCTATCATGAGAGGCTGAAAGCTCTATCCCTTGAGTCAGTGTTGCACAGAGTTTTGAAGGGAGATCTGTCTTGCTTTCCACATCATGAGAGACCTGATTGTCATGGACCTCCTGTTTTTCCACAAGTTCAGTATTACCACTAGTACTAGAACCAGTGCCCTAAATTTTCACCAAAAGGTAAAACACTATGGAGACATATGTTTATAACCCAGCAGCTCCCAAGCCTCTGGAATGAACTTCCCTGCATGTTAAGTAGTAGATCGTATTTTAAAGTTAAACATAAACTGAATGGTTATCCACGTTACCACAAATTTACTTCTGGATTGAATGGTATGGTCATCCTGGAGAAAGCAAATGCTGCCCTAGGGAGGGTACTGGCAAAGTGAGAATTGTCATGAGAATTAGTGGCCTTGGAATGTTGAAGGATGTATTCTTCCACAAAGAAGTTGAAGACCATCCAGGAGCTCACAATGTGTGAAAGAATTATAGATGTTTATTGGTTTGATTATTATTGAATGTTCATGCCTAACCAACTTGACCAGCTAGCACCATTGTATGGGCTGCTAAAAGGTAACATGTACACTTCTACAGTGTTAATATTATTAGAGTGATTTTTCTTACTGGGGGTGGGGGGGTTGCTTCCACCCTGCAGCTATGATACGGAGGACTGTGCCTGTCTTCTTATCTCCATACTGCACTAACTCCAAGGTCATTGCACTAGTGAGTAAAGAAAATTCTCAGTAATACTGCAGTCTGAAAATTAATATGTAATCCATCCCAGATGCACTGTACTGCTTACCACTAGTGATTGTCGAGCAAATGTGTATCAAAGGTCTGCCTCACTCTTGGACAGTAATACTGTCTACATTTGATTATCACACACTATCATGGTAATGTTTATAGGCTGTCTAGAGTGCTGTTACCTGAGCTGTTTGATAATGCCACAAAGGGAATTAACTGAATATGTGAATGCATTAGGAAACAATGTTGAAACATCCTTGTTAAATTAGACATAATGCAAGTAACTAGAATCAACCTTCAGCTGTCAGTAATGTTAAGTTTTGTAATGTATGGCTGGCCAGACCTAGATGCAACAAACCTACAGTTTTATTTTTTTTTCCAGAAGAAAATTCAAACTTTCCATAGAAAAAGTTGTATTATGGGGCACCCAGGTAACTCCAAAGAGGTCACACAGACATTGTTAAAAATAAACACTAGCTGGAATTTCTGTTGTCCAGAACAAGTTGAAGACATTGAGTATGTGTGCATGGCTTGGATACCATATTAGCTGGAATATAAAATAACTACATCTAGCACCTTTACACCTATTGGAATTTCCAGTTGGATTTTGGAAAAGATTATGCATTTATATTGTATTCATGATGATGATGGATGCATATTCAAAATAGCTGGAAGAATTGTATGCCTGAAATCACATCTGAACCTGCCATTATTCATTTGAGTTATTATTGCATCCAGTATTTGTTACTGATTGAGGCCATCTCTGATAACGGAGCCCAGTTTATGTGGACATGTTTCATAAAGGCTTATTCCATAACATTCCCTTGGATGCTGCAGACATATGCAAGGGATGCTAAGGCTTAAGGCTTAAATCCTCATCTCCAGCTGACATACATGGTGACTCCCACATGCTTGACTCTCATCCCAGAGAGAAAAAATGGGTCATAGGGCTCTCATTCTTGGGAACAAATACTGGGTTGGATGGTCAGCAGATGAGCAAGTAACAGCAAAAACAAAAAAGGGAGAAAAACATACACAGTACTCAAGGTGTGGCAGGATGAATGCATTTTATTTTTTTGGAGGCTGTCCTCACTGAAACACCCAGTTTTCTGTTTGCTGCTGCCACTGCTCTCTGCTCCTAATAAATCCAGCCTTGGTGTGATCAACCAAACAACACCTTTTCCTGCTTTGTTGCCATAAGTTGTACTCACCCTAGCTGATAATTCATACCAGGATTGATGTTGCCCATGCCCAGTACCTTGTCTTTGCCTACACTTAACCTCAGCTTCAGCCTTACCACCCACTTGGTCTGCTTTTCCAAATCCTTCATTAGACTACATTTATCTTTTGTCAGCATAAGCATATTTTTTGTTTCCTCATAGATATCTATGACTAGCACACTCGGGAGTACTGGATTAACTGTAGAGTCATTTTCCTTACTCCAGCCATGCAGCAGTCTAGTTCCTACGTTTTAGTAATACCTCCAGTTTTTCTAGTTTTCCTATTAAAGTCTTTTGTAAGACCTAGTCAAAGGCAGTGCTGTAGTGCAGGTAAACTGCATCTACTGGTACTCCCCTGTCAAGGTCACTGATAACCCAGTCATAAAACTGGACCAGGTTTGACTGACTGATCCTTCTTGTTAATAATCCATGCCATTTGTTGGGCTAAAGGTTCCTGTTCTCAGGAAAACAAACAGTTTTCCCTGTGAATTATCTGTATGAGTTTTCCTGTCACTGCCATTAGGCTGCTGTGTCTGTACTTCAAAGGAGTTTTTTGTATTATCCCTTGAATAAGAGTAAGACATTTGCCATTTTCCACCCTCGGGTATATCTGCAGTGGCCAATGATTTGCTGAACATCTCAAGAGAGGTTCTGTCAACATATTAGCTAGATTTCTGAGGACACTTGGAGATAGAAGACCAACTGCTTATGCTTTATTCTCTCTAAGGATAACCATTTCCGTCTCCATATCGTGTCTTGGGAGCATATCATCTCATCGAACGTAACTGCGGTGAAAGCAAAAACAGTGAGTGCTGTTCACAAAAATTAATTTCACAGACAGTAGAATTTGCTTTTTTCTCCATTGTTGTGTGACCTCAGAGTTGGTTATTACTTATTATTGAGTTCCAGCCCTTATCTCTTCATTACAGAGTCCTTTTTAAGTTCTGTTTTTGCATTTCAGTTGGAAAGTTCCTTCTTTATCTCATCTTTGTATAATCTTCAGACATGCACAGCGATTACTGTTTTTCACTGTTCACAATTTTTTTTGGATTAACATGTAAATATTTTTTTACTGTTTAAAATGTGGTTGATCTGATTATGAATGTCAAGACATAAGAAAGGGAGCATGCTGCTTTTAGATGTTTTGTGGTAAATTTTATTATTGTAGTTTGGTACCAGAAAATGACGCTGCTGTTCACTAACACTGGAGTTCTTTCTTGTATTCTGTAACAACAGTTTCTTGTTAACTGGTAATGTTAGTGTTAAGTACTGAACTCAGACACAGCAGCTGTGGAGTACCAGATGATGCATTGGGTATTGTCTGTACTCTTTGTTGTTGTACGCTTGTAATGGAACTTACAGATTTGATTCTTAGACGTGTGCTAAATGACCTTCAAAAAGTTTGATTGTCTTAACCTCTTCTCTTGTTGTTGTTGTTTGTCTACCTCTTCTCTTGTTAATATTTCCTAAATTGTCTGTGTGCCTGAGAGAGCATGTGCGTGTGCGTGTGCGTGTGTGCGTGTGTGTGTGTGTGTGTGTGTGTGTATATGTACGAGTGTGTGTGTGTGCGTGTGTGTGTATGCGTGTGCGTGTGTGTGTGTGTGTGTGTGTGTGTGTATGTCTATATATATATATATATATATATATATATATATATATATATATATATATATACGTACATATGTGTGTGTGTGTGTGTGTGTGTGTGTGTATATATATATATATATATATATATATGTATATATATGTATGTCTGGTTCCTAGTCTGCACATCGAAAATACATTAAATTGAAACCAACTACAGTGAACTCACTTTCGCGAAAGTTGGGATGGGAGGGTGGCCTAATGGTTAAGGTACTTGCCTTACAAACACAAGGTGCAGGCTTTGAGTCTCACAAGGGATAAACTGGATAGGTTTAAAATGGCTCTCAAGGGTAGTTAGCCTAGTACTAATCTATGAACCTATGAAAGTGCATTTTTGCAAAAATGCACTTTCGCAAAAAAAAAAGGAAAAAAAACTTGCAGTGTGCGTGTAGATTTAGTTGTACGTCAACATGTACTGTTGATTGTACAACTAAGCAAACTGTTGCTTAGATCGCGATACAGCGGGGATAAGGGAATATTCCCTTTTCCCCACTGTTTTGCGATCTCGGAATGAGAATATTAAAGTATGGGGGGTGGGGGAGGCACAGCCTCCCACATGGGGGGTGCAGGGGGTCTTGCCCCCCTGCATAAACATGAGTAGTGTTTTATTTTTGTAGGGGTTTTTTTTGTCATTTTGTTGGTTTTTTTTTTTTGCAAAAGTGCATTTTTGCCAAAATGCACTCGTGAAAGTGAGTTCGCTGTAGTATGTTTCGATTTAACATACTTTCGATGTAGCAACATAAAACCGTATATCTATATATATGCGCACACACACACACACACACACACACACACTTGTATATGTGCATATGCAAAAATGTGTGTGTGTTGAGTAAAGTAACTGTCAAACTGTTGTTTATATCTATTTTTACCATTATGCTCCCTAGTCTGACGTTCCAGACAAAGTCTTTTGTAAAATTAGATCAGGTAGTAGTCGTCTCTTATTAAGCTTAGCTATCAACCTGTTACTGTGTCAGTGAGGCATACAGACCACAATGATGTACAACAGTCAAAAAGTAGAACAACTCAGTCACTGGGCATGCAGCATTTCTTTTGTAGGCTTTGTGTAACTATCAACAAATCTGTTTTTTTTTTGTTTTGTTTTTTTACTGCATTTATGCGAGAAAATCTGTGCTCTAAGGAAGAAAGATCAGACATGCAATGCAGTTTAGAAAGTGCAAGTAGGCACAATTTGTGAATTGCATGTACATTCACACAACAATGTATTTTTGAATTGCACTGTATCTTAGCCTTCCCATTTTGTATTTTGCTGCAGTAGTGCAGATAGAAGCTTCATCCTGACTAGGATAAAATCCTATAGCTTACTGGCTGACTGGGTATGCAGTCCTCCTTTTTTTATTTTATTGCTCAAAATTGTAGCCTCATACCCCTCCATGTTAATTGCAACCCAAGATCTATATCTAATCAAACTGATGTCCCTTCCTACTGAACACACTATTCTCTTGGGTAACTTCAACTATTCATCAATTTATTGGGAAACCTACAACTCCATTAATAGGTATACAATAGGTATACATAAAGATTCCTAGACTTTATCAATACCAACTCCTTGGACCAACTAGGAGTATTAAAGTATTGGTTCTGGCTTTCACCAGTATAACTCTCCTGTGCTCAACACTTTTAGTTACAACATCACTGGTCATCTCTGACCACCATTCAGTAACATTCACAATTAGGGTAAAAGCAGATCTGCCGCAAACTTCTTCTGTCTTTAAAGGCTACTCTGATGTTGACATACTCAAATTTCATCAAGTCACAGTTAGTTTGAGCTCCCCCCTAATCTTGATGACCTTATTGTGCACATTGCCACATTTGCAGATAATTTCTATGTCTGCCTCAAATAATGCATTGAGGTATCAGTCTCATTAGACAAATACAATGCCAAGTTCAGAAGTAAACCCTGATGGTGTAAGCCTACTATAAGAGTAAGAAACTCTTAACTAGTATGTGTACACACAATACTCAATCATTTAAAGAAGAACAATAACTCAAAAAGATCAGTAAAGAACTCAGAAGCAAATCAGATTTTCCAAATGTAAGTGTGGGCTGACAGTTATCACCCATGATAAAGACATCCACAAAACCTTCTTCAGCTATGCCCAGCAGTGCATGGAACTGATACATAGCGACAACAACGCATTCTCATTACTTGAGGATGTAGCCAACATACTGGCTGACAAATTTAGCCTTTCTACTGCAAATTAGCATGTCAGTGCCACCTCCTGTGATCATTTCTGAATAAGTCCTGAGTGCTGTCTCCAAGGCCAAAACACTAGCTTTTTGGGTCCTGATAATACGCCATGTTGCCTCCTTGTAATACAAGACACTCTTTTAAACTCACTGCTAAACCAGTTTATTCTAAGTCTTTCCACTGGCATTGTATCAAAAGTATGGAGAACCACTGTCATCATCTCGCTCCATAAGGAGGGGACCAACTGTGGGTCTTAAGAACTATAGAACTATAAGCCTCACCACCTTGTCTGTAAAGCAGTAGAACACATCATTATGGAGGTTGTTAACAAGGGTACTGACAGTCTATTAGCCCTGGACCAAAGCCAGTGTGGGTTTACTAAATGAATATCTTGCCTCCTAAACTTTTTGAACAGGTCATTGATGCATCAGATGCAGACAAGTCAATTCACATTGCCTACCTGGACCTGGCAAAGGCTTTTGATGCCATTCCACATTTTGTCATTTACAATAAACTAGTCAAACTAACTAAAAAAACCTATATTAATAGCTCAATAGCAAACTAGCTTATTGACAAATCCCAAGCTAGTAGTTTCAGTGGCAGTGAAAAGAATAGTTACCCACTGTTCCCTAAAGATCGTTCCTAGGACCTCTTCTCTTTGGTATTAATTTCTCTGATGTCAAGGCTGACACCAAAGACCTGTGGCTGACTAAATTTGCAGGCAACTGCAAACTCAGAGCAGTAATAAATTCCTAATCTCACCTCTGGATTGTCCAGGAGATTTCAATAAATGTTGCCAGAACCATAGCCTTAAAGTATATGCCAAGAAATGCGACCTTCTTTGGCAGTCAAGGGCATCCATTCATTTACCTCATATGTAACACCCCAGTGAAAGTTGACCTTGCAACTTTTGTTGGTAATGAACTAGCGTATGATCACCACGTGTCCACTGTAGTTCGAAATCCTTTTAGCTGGCCAAACAGATCAGTGACTGTACATCTGCATGATCCAAGGAGGAAGTTTTCATCCCTCTCTACTCTTCCGTCATCAAGCCCTGAAACATGGTACACTCCCTCATTAGGCGCGTAACAGAGTATAAGGCCCCTTTGGTATGTACATGTTTAATCATATGACTCAGCTAGAGAGTCCATACTGTTTCCTCACCAAAACAGTCAAGAGCATATCACCTCAAAGTGCTCTGTCTTTTCCAGTTCTTGAAAACTCTTGAGAGAGGACCTCTGTCTGGCCTACAGAGCCTGAAAGTACTTGGTCTCTTACAAACATCATTGAGATCTGTCTAGCCTTTTGTGCCATAAATGATCCAACTCTATTTGACCTCCTGTTCCTTTCTAGAAATAATGGTACATCAACTACCCGGTTAAAGAAACTTAACTTTCATCGGCAGGACACATCGGTGTGATAGATTCATGTCCCAACATATTCGTCACCTCTGGAACAAAGTTCCACTATATGTAGATCAGAGTAGCACCCTTGCCACCATCAAGGTAAACCTAAGTAATTGGATGGGCAGTCTCATATTTTCTGCTGGTCTATTTCATCTTGCCCTCCTTGAGGCAGAGGAAAATTTTGAATAGTTTTTTTTGGCTAAGCTTGAAATGGTATGCAGAATAATTGCCTAGTACTTCCTTATGAACCTATGAAATTAAAGAATCCAGTCCTCTGTAACCTCCCGCATATTCATAAAGCAAGTAATGGCTTAAGCACCCACTGAAGATCTAAATTTCTACCAAAATATGTATATTGGATAGATCTATCCAAGATAATCACTCTTGTATGGAAGACTTCCTTTAGATCTAAAACAAAATGGCTCCCTGGCCCTCGTTTAACTGTAGCATGAGTGGATGGGCAGTTTGTAAATACACCCAGAGTCTGACTCCTCAAGCCCACAATGAAAGGGTTTGGAGTTAAGTACTCCTCAGAAGTGATTCTCAAACCCTCACTGAAGTTGGTTGTAACTGGTTATTAGTTATTTATGTCTGTGGGTAATCATGATTTGAGATCTTGTGGGTAGGCAACTAATGTTCCTCCAGATCACTAGCCTATCACTAGCTTAGTGTTAACCTATGAATCTCATACCTCTGCCTTTTAGTAACTAAATAAACACAACTTACTCCAAGTGCTTGCAGACATTGCAGCTTTTTTCATTCCTCTTGTTTTTTACCCATTGAACTAGGTATGAATTGACAAAGAATGCTTTGCTGCATATTCTCTTCAATGTCGTGACATTCACTGCTGTAGTATTCATCACTTATGGGATTCCCTGCCATGGAAGCCCGACATCCAGCTAGTCTACCAAAGCCTACCATTGCTATAAGGTATGCTGAATGTCACCCAAACGCTCCTCGCGTAGCATAGGACATAAAGGTGACGTTCAGGCGTATCATCCTCAAAACTTCTTTGCTGCCAGTCTGAATGCTGTTTGTAACCATCGGTCTGTTTGCCTTCATCCATTTTCTGCAATTTTTCCTGCATTTTTATATTCCGGTGAGTACTTCTGTTTGCTGAAGCCCTCACCATTGCAGATAAGTAGCCAGTTGGGGGGTTTGTTCTTTTTCTTGAATTTTTAGTGCTGTTTGGGGTTAATGTCATCCAGGAAGGGTAAATGCTAGTGTGGGAGACTGATTCCCCATAAAGACCAACACAGTAAGTGCGTTTTTTGCCTAGGAGCTTCTCATGACCATATGTCTTGTTCTATTTGTCAGGCATTCATCCTGAAACTCCTTCATAGTAGGGTTTCTTCCCTTTCATTGTATCTTGAGAACCAGTGTCTTAAGCTTCTTGGTAAAGATGCGATGGAAGGAACTTCCTGCCCTGAGGGTCAGCCATCATGGAAGAAGGAGGTGAAAAAGTTTAAGAGCTGAATCTTCCACTGTCCAGCCTCTGCTGAGTGATTTTCCTGGGGTTGTTACAAATCTGGAGGTTTGCCTGGCTGTGTTGTCAGATGTGTCTGCCACGTCCAGGTTGAAAGCCGGCGAGGACCTAGCAGGCAGCACATCTGACGAGCCTTTGCAGCTGTCCATTTCAGACACTCAGAAGGAACCACAGTTAATTGTTTCAGTGGAATCGGGGGGGGGGGGGGTTCTGCAGTTTCTTGTTGGGGAAGAAGTTCCTACTACAATTGTGGAATGCCATCCAGAGTCAGAGATTTCTCAGTTTTCTAGGGCGGACATTCCCTTAAAAAAGAAACAGAAAACATGTTTTCTCTTCTCCTAGGGATCCACAAAGTGAGTAGCAGGCCTTTACTCGGGTTATTTAATGCTTTACCGTCATTAAGGCCTCCTCAAGGGGTTTCGTTTCCTGCTCCTCCATGGTCCTCTTCTCCACTTAAAAAGCACAGGGAATCGAATTCTTCTGAGGAAGAGTTGGATTCTGATGAAGAATCACTTACTGATTTTACTCAGATTCCATCTCCTTTAGACAAAGTCCAGTTACGCCTTCTGAGGAAATTTCCTTTGAGCACACAGTCTCTAGGATGATGGCATTTTTTAAGTAGGACATCCATAAGAGGTAGTATGAGTTACTGCAGATGGAATCTCCTAAACCTGTGGCTATTCCTTGTGTTTTGGATGCTTTACTGGATGTTTAGCCAGTAACTCTAAAGCACCTGATTCTGTGCCACCTGTTCCCAAGAAGCCTGATAGGTTTTATAGGGTGCCTGAGGATTGTTCCTGTTTGTTCATATGTTCTGTTGCTAACCTGTCTGTGGTGTCTGTAGCTTCTGATAAGCTGTCTCATTTGCTTCCTTTGTCCAAGTTACTGGCTTCTGACAAGGACAGCAGAACCATAGACAGGCTGGGTAAGAAGGTTTATACTTTGGCTACCCTAGCTTTTAGGACAATTAATTATCAGACCCATATATCTAGGTATGTGTTGGCTCTTCTTTCTTAGGCTTGTCAGCTTTTTTCTGATCTTTCAGACTCTGATAGTAAATCTTTTGCTCTTTCCTTGCTAGAAACTTCCTCTCAAGTGGTTCATCATTCTATCAAATGTAGTAATGATGCCTCTTCTAGGGCTGCTGCTTTTGGTTCAGTAATGAGGAAGTATACTTAGCTTAGGCTTCAACCTTTACTTGATGATATTAAGGCTAAGTTAATGGATGCTCTGTTGGATAATAAACTTTTGTTTAGGGAAGCGGCTGCTGGTTTAAGTTCTCTTCAAGGCAAGGGGAAGGCCTTACAGGACCTTAAACATGTGTTTGCTTCTCTTGTGCATAAATTTCAGAGAAACTACCTTTCCAAGCAAGCCTTTGTTCATTGACAATCTTGCCCTCCTGCTAAAGGTAAAAAGGGTGATAAGCGGGTTCCCCTGCTAAGGTCACTCAGACTGCAGGGATTCAAAAAATTTCCTTTCCTGACAAATCAGGTGCTGTCTGACTATCCACTTGTTCCCAACCACATTCCTCTTTCTCTTCTCTTCACCTTCTGTTTGGCGTTGAATCATCCTGGATTCTTTGGTTCTGTCAATCATTCGTCAGGGGTACTTCATTATATAGATATGCCGTCCTCCTTTTATGGGCATTTGTCAGCCTCCTCAGGAACAACTTCCTTTTTCCCCAGAGGTTCTTTGAGATCTCTTGTCTCAGGGTACTATTCAAGAGGTGCCTGTGTCCCAAAGGGGGAAAGGGGTTTTATTCAAGAATGTTTCTAGTGCCCAGAAAAGAGGGTATCTGGAGACAGATTCTAGACTCCTCTCATCTAAACACTTTTCTGAAGGTGCCTTCCTTTCGGATGCTGTCTCTTCACTGTGTCCTTTCTTGCTCCCTCAGGCCTTTCTGGTATCTCTGGATCTCAAGGATGCTTATCTCTATATTCCGATCCATCCTCTTTTCAGGAAATTTTTGTGTTTCTCCATTGCTTACTAGCATTTTCAGTTCTGTGCTTTGTCCTTTGGCCTTTCTACTATCCTAAGGGTATTCACCAAATGCCTCACTCCTGTGATTTCTTTTTAAAGGCTTCAAGGGATCCAAATATTTCCTTACTTGGATGACCTGCTGATTCAGGCTTCCTCTCTGGAGGTCCTTTTGCAAAATCTTTGTTTTGCCATTTCTCTTCTTCAGAGCTTGAGGTTCGTGATAAACTTCAAAATGTATTCTCTGACATCATGTCTTTCTGGGTTGCAGGATTCAGATGGTGCCAATGCTGTCATCCCTACCTCCTCCAATGGCCTTAACTCTCATTTCTTACTTTCAAACTGTTTTCCTCTTGGCCTCCATTACAGCCAGAAAGCTTCTGAGAGCTCTGGGTTTTATGGCTTCCACCATTCCGATGTTCCCTGTGTCCACACTCCACATGAGGAAGTTCCAGTCGTTTCTGAAGTTGGTGTGGCTTCAACATGCGCATCCTCCAGACTTTACAGTTCCTTTTCTTCCTTGTCTCAAGAAAGAACTTGTATGGTATATTCAGCAGTTGTCTCTAAATCCAGGGTTCCTTTTCATCCCCCTCTTCCCTCTCAGGATCTGCTCAAAGATGCTTCACATGTGGAATGGAGAGCAACGTTTGGCTCCCTGAAGGTACAGTGAGTATGGTTGCCTTGTTAGCAGAAGGAGCACATCAGCATCAAAGAGATGAGAGCTCCTATGCTGACTCTTCAGGCCTTTCATCCTCTTTTCCCTCCTGAGCCTGTCAAGGCATTCACAGACAATAGTGGTATATCAACAAATGGGGGAGCAAGATCTTACCTTCTTTACCAGCTGGCACTTCTGGTATGGGATTTGGCTGTCAAGTATAAAGTGACTCTTCAGGCAGTTTACATTCCTTCAGATCAGAACACTGTGGCAGATACC
This sequence comes from Protopterus annectens, assembly GCF_019279795.1. Classification (NCBI taxonomy): domain Eukaryota; kingdom Metazoa; phylum Chordata; order Ceratodontiformes; family Protopteridae; genus Protopterus; species Protopterus annectens. The sequence goes on from NC_056745.1 coordinate 1,133,899,161, forward strand.
CTGAGCAGGTCCTTCACTCAATCCCACTAATGGATGCTTCACAGGGATGTGTTTCTAGACGTTGTTCACCAGTGGGGTACTCCACAAATAGATCTCTTTGCTTCCCCCCTCTAAACAGATATCTTCCTCTCTTTTGTGCCAGAGTCCCAGGTCTTCTGGTGTGGAAGGTGGATGCCCTCTCATTTTCTTGGAAGGGGATGTTTCTATATGCATTCCCTCCCCTTCCTCTCATTCTGAAAGCCCTGTTCAAGATTCAACAGGATGCTCCCAAAAATCTTGTTGATGACTCCCTTTTGGCCGCAACAACACCGGTTCCCTCTACTTCTGCATATAGCCAAGGGCAATCATCACAAGTTACCTCACAGGGTGGATCTACTCGCACAATTCAAGGGATGTGTCATCCATCCCCACCTGTCCATGCTTCAACTTACACTGTGGGTTATAGGGTTTTAATTCCTTTATAGACACTTGTTTTCTGAAGACTTGTTGCAGGTCCTGCCCGGAGGCCAGGAAACCTACTACTAAGAAATCCTACTTTATCTAAATGGAAGAGGTATTCTATTTGGTGCCTCTGTCGTAACCTGGATCCACTTACTGTGGATGTTCCTTTGGTTCTGTCTTATTTGTGTCATTTGCTCAGTGCTGGTTCGACCTTTTTTTCTATTAAGACCCACTTATCAGCTGTTTCTGCTTGTCTGCCTTTAACTTTTCCTTTAATTTCTAGATTTGAGGCTAAGCAATTTCTTAAAGGCTTCCTTAATATTACACCTCCCAGGAATCCTTGTTCTGGAGAAATTGATTCAGGCTCCTTTTGAGCCTTACTGTTTGTTTCCTTGCAAAATTCTTCTTGGAAGACCATTCTTTTGTTAGCTCTTACTTCTCAGATGGGTTTCTAAGTTGCAAGCCCTTATGGCTTGTCCACCTTTTTTTCATATTTCATGAGGACAGGGTGTACTTGCATATGATTCCTTCTTTTATGCCTAAGGTGGTTAAGAGTTGTCTCTTAATTTGCCTACTTTTTCCCCTCTCGGTAATCTGACCATGAGAGGGTGCTGCATACTTTGGATGTGCATACATAGCTCAGATTTTAGTTGGATAAGACTAAAGGTATCAGAACATCTGATCATTAGTTTGTTTCCTTTCATCATAGGTGTTTAGAGGTGGGTGTTTCCAAGCAAACTATTTCTATTTGAACTTCAAAGGCCATTTCTTTTTGTTACACTTTTCATGGCGTGAGCCGTCCTTCTTCTGTAAAGGCTCATTCTCATAGAGCTGTGGCTTCTTCTGGTGTTTTTTCAAGGACTTAGACACTAATTCTGTTCTTGAAGCAACTGCCTGGACTTCTGTGCATACTTTTACCAAACACTACCATAGAGCTGGTTTTGCTACTGCCATTCTTCGTGGCTTCTTAGAAGGATCTACTGCTGCTTCCTCCTCACAAGTTTCTTTTTCAACTTTGGCACTCTTCCATAAGTGATGAATACTGCAGAGGTGAATGTAAGGACATAGTACAGTTGTGTAAAATATTACCATAACTGTAGATGCCCTTGCCTTCACCAGTGCAGTATTCACTCCCTCCCTCCATCCCCTGGTCTTTTTCCTCCCTGGATGTGCAAGTTCTGTTTGGTTTTCCTTGGACTGGTGTTCCTACAGGGGCATTCATTTATAAGGATGGTACACCTGAACGTCACCTTCATGCCCTACGCTATGCGAGGAGCATTTGAATAACATTCAGCGTACCCTAAAGCAATGGTAGTCTTTGGTAGACATCTACTGTTATAGTAAGATTTTACACAACTGTACTTTCCTATTCTTAGACTTTATATCAGTATTAGAAGTGTATGCTGTATTATTTAGTTTACTCCTTAAAATTATGAAGTGAAATACTTCGAGTATAGAAGAGTAGTGCAGCAAATCTAAGTGCTGTCCCTAATTCGTATGTCCACATATCATTGGAGCCTAAAATACCTTCTAGCAGTTAACGTAGATAAAAATGAGCTTTAATACTATGGTAATAGAGAGAGTAGAAATTTGAGTTGTATTTAAATTGAGATAGTATATGATTAACAGTTATGTTTATGCTTTGTATAACAGAAATTAGCCTGAAGTGTCTCCAGTTATTAAAATAATTTGTTATAGTATTTCAATCTAATGTTGTTAAACATTTCTTCCTGCACTAGCTTTAATGCTTGTCCAGGTGTCAGTGGTCTCTGGCACCATCAACCCTTCTCATTCTAGAAGTACAGATGAAGCAGTTTGCTAGGGTCCTCCTTGCCATTTGTATACTACTTCCTGTGCTTCTTAACCCACTGGCATTGGTACTGCAGAGATTTGACTCACCCCACACACCCATTTTGCACTGTTCTCCATCCAGTTTACCCTGTTGGCATTGATAGAATAGTCTGATACCTGCTCTTGATTTGTCAGTCATAATGTCCTCCCATTGCTATGGTACTGATGTAAAATATGCATCTTCCCTATCCTTAGCTGTACTGCTAAGACCTTGTTTAGCCTGGAAGTGGCACTGATACAGCATAATATTAGCCTCCCTCCCCACACATTACCACATGTTCTTTGTGTTTCACTGTTGCAGTTATTACATTTTTCATTATCTGCTTGCAGGTAGCCCTCAGTCAGCCTGATTATCAAAGTCTTGGGTCTTGCATCGGTTGCTGTCTCATCTTCCATGACGTCAGGTAGTCAGGGGTATAAAGCATGCAGCCGAAGACATTACATCAGTCTTTCTTGCCGTGCAGTGCCCGAAGCAGAAACAGTTCGCAAGTGCCGGTCGGCCGACTCCTGAAATTTTTGTTTTCGAGTTTCAGATCTGAAGTCTTCAACAAAGCTAATTGCCCCATTGGGGATCCTTTTTCTTGCAGTAAACTGATGTCAGTAAAAGTTAGCAATTGTATTACTTGTGGAAAGCAAATACCTTATAAAGATTTTCATTCGTACTTCATTCCTTGCTTAGGCCCAGAACACGCCATCACTCAATGTCGGTTTTGTGCCTTATTCAATCATTGAACTATTCGTCGTCAGTTCATTTTCACATCTAACTATTTTAGTACTAGGTTCAGTTATCCAGAAATGGCTTCGGTAAGCCACCAGACTACCGAGATTCCAAAAAAAGGCAAAGATAAAGACAGACCGCATAGGTCCAAAGCTGCCAACGACGCTTCCGTTAAGCTAGTTGCTAGTTCGCCGGTACTCAGTGAGGCGCTTTCGCAGCCCCTGATACCCACTACTTCAGATTTGCAAGCCTCTACTGAGACCCATTCGGAGTCCGGTATGCCGCGAGATGCTTCTTCGACTATGGAACCTGCAGATGTCTCTACCTTAGCTAGGTCCAGAGCCACTGTGCAGGCACCGGCTTCTGAGGGTGTATTCAGGCCTACTGACTTGCATATTAAACCAACGCCATCTTCTTCTTCAAGGCCTAAAACTCGATCCACGTCTAGAAAACTAATGCCCAGACTGCATGGTCAGGGCCCTATGCCTAAAAAACAAATGATAAGAATGGCTGAAGACCTTATTACTCTAATCAGGGGAAGCCACACTTCTCCCTCTAAGAGACCTTGAACTGATGTTCCTTCTGATTCTTCTGATCAGGATTCTGAAATTTCTGTTTGCTCTGATGACCAGGATTTGCCTTTATCTACCTAGGAGGATTCTGATGCAGAGGACTCTATTCTCTCTGCTTCCCCTCCAGAAGATTTCTCTTTTGGTGAAACTTTGCACACTCTTAGGGAGCATTTCCGCTGGGAAAGCCAGGATTACTCTGACTCCAAAAAGACGCTTAGGGAATTCTTACTCCTACCTCAACACAGGCCTTTAGCTATCCCTGCTGTACTGGACATTGTAGATGATGCCTTCTTAAAGTCTAGCCTGGCCCCAGACACTTTACCTTTGGCTCTCAGGAAACCTGACGGGTATTACAGAGTACCTGACTCTCACAAGTTCCTCTTTAAAAATCCTACTGCGGATCCAGAGACAATTTCACAGGGACCCAAGGGCATTAAGGCTACTATTGCCAAAAATCCTACCCCCTCTGATAGAGATTCCAGGGCGCTGTATAAATGGGGTAAGAAGGTATACACTTTTGCAACCTTGGCCATTAGGGTCTTAAACTACCAGTTTCATATGTTAAAGTATCAGCAGCATATTATTGGATTGCTTAAACAGAAAATGATGTTGATTCCTGACTGTGCTGAAAATAAAGATTTACAGGATTTAATGCATTCTGCTGAACAAGTTGGAAAACTTAAAATACTTTGTAATGTGGTTTTGATTCACTAGAGGCATCTTGCAGGGCTGCTGTCACTGGGTCACTGGTTCTGTACATAGAAGGTATGCTTGGCTTAAGGAGCAATCTTTGCCAGATCATGTTAAAGCTAAATTTCTGGTTGCTCCCTTAAACCAAGACTGCCTGTTTGGCAACAAAGCAGAAGAAGTGCTTAAAAAGATGGAGGAAAAAGCTAAATCTATGCAAACTGTTAAAGATTTCCTGCAAGTACAGCCTCCCAGATTTAATAGGCATTGGCCCTCTATAAAATGGTCCTTTCCTGCCTCTTCCAGGCCTTCTCATTCCAAACCCAGAACCAGCAGTCCACCCAGGCTTCAGTCCCAAAGTGCTCACAGGACCAAGCAGTGGGGGTCTCTCACTTCCAAAGCAGGGAGTGGTAAGACTTCCCCCTATGGTAAACTGTCTCAATGACTTAACTTTAAATATTCCAAGCCCTGCACAACTGACTGTTCCTTTAGGGGGAAAGATTGCCCTGCAGGCAAAAAATTGGGAACATTACCCAGGACAAATGGGCTTTAAATATATAGTTTCCCAAGGATACAGATTCCACTTTCACTCCTTACCAACCCCAAACGGTTGGCCAGATCTACCCCCAAATCAGTGGGCAGAGGCTCAAATGCAAATTCTCTCTCTCTCCCTTAAGCATCAGGGCTATTCAACCTGTTCCAGAAGAGGAAAGGGGACAAGGTTTCTACTCAAGACTTTTCTGGTGCCCTGAAAAGACAGCTCCTGGCGTCCTATCCTGGACCTCTGTATCCTAAACACATTCCTGGTGATCCCAAAATTCAAGATGCTAACTCTTCACCTGCTGCTTCCTATGCTAGGCAAGGATGCCTGGTTGGCAACACTGGATTTAAAGGAAGCCTACCTGCACATCCCAATAAGGGAACCTTGCAGAACATACCTACGCTTCAAAGCAGACTACATGCACTATCAGTTCTCTTCACTGCCCTTTGGCTTATCTACTGCACCTGGGGTATTCACAAAGTGCCTAGCTCCAGTCATTGCATTTTGCAGGCAAAGAAATATCCAAATATATCCATACCTGGATGATTGTCTAATTCATGCAGAAAGCCAGGACATAATATTGAATCATCTGGTGTTTGTACAAAAATTTCTAACTTCTTTGGGGTACACCATAAACTAAAAGAAATCACATCTTGTACCCTGCCAACAAATTGTATTCCTGGGAGCAAGTTTGAACACAACTTCCCAGATGGCTTTCCTCATGCCAGAGAAGCAAGTTCATTTGACAGTCTACTTCAAACTACTGGCCACAAAGACCCAGCTATCTGCAAGGAAAATACTGCAAGCCCTGGGGTTCATGACCTCCTGCATTCTCCTAATTCCATATGCAAGACTGCATATGAGGAAACTACAGTGATATCTAAAAAGCCTAAGGTGTCAACATTCTCAGGATCTAGAAGCAATGATTCCTATCATACCTTGTCTACAGATAGAGTTCCTTTGGTGGGCAGAGGCCTGCCACCAAAACAAGGGACTGCCATTCACTCTACCACCCTGCCACCCAAACCCTAACAACAGACTCTTCAGACTATGCATGGGGGGCTCACTTGGCAGTGAAGTGCATTCAGGGCAAATGGAATCCAAGTCAAATGCACCTGCATGTCAGTCAAAAGAAATGTTAGCTGTACAAAATGCTTTGACAGCCTTCAAGGACCACATTCTTCCAGGGCAGTTAATGGTAATGACGGACAAAACCACTGTTATGTAGTACATAAATAAGCAGGGGGGACCCTCTCATACCCTCTCTGCAGACTAGCCATGGCTCTGTGGAACACAGCCTTGAGCTACCAAGTGCACCTACAGGCTCAATTCCTGCCAGGAAAGCTAAATACACTGGCAGACGAACTAAGCAGAAATCTCTTGACCCCACACAAGTGGAAACGGGAACCAAAGATACCCAACATGTTGAGAAACAAATGGGGGAGCCCAGATATAGACTTGTTTGCCTCCCCTCAGAACTACCAGTTGAAAAAATTCTGCACAAGGACTCCCCACAAACAAGCTTGGAAAGTGGATGCCCTGTCCTTCACCTGGAAAAAACTATCAGTTTATGCCTTTCCCTTCTGCCTCTCCTCTCCTCTCCAAGGTACTACTAAAGATCAAACAGGACAAACCAAGGATGATACTGATTGCACCGGACTGGCCACGCCAACACTGGTACCCCCTTTTGCGCAGTGTGTCACTGCTGGCACCATGGCACCTGCCTCAGACCCCTGCCCTGCTGTCCCAGCAGGAGAGCCAGATTCTTCACCCACAGCTTCAAACCCTGAACCTGGCAGCCTGGCTAATTACCTGATCTCTCCGTTACCATCCCTCAGTAAGTGCTGGATGTCATTCTGTAGGCAAGGAGGCCTAGTACTAGAAAATCCTATGCTGAAAAATGGACAAGATTCTGTTCCTGGAACCAGACTCAGGGGATGGGCACAGCAGCGCCCAATTTACCTCAGATTCTTCAATACTTAACTGAGATGCTTCACAAGGGCCTTTCCTTTTCAGCTTATTACAACACAGAACCACCCCTCTTCTCTCATTCACTGCTGAAGCAGTTCCTTGGAGGGGCCAAAAACTTAAGACCACCTAGGAGAGCCCCTACTCCAGCCTGGGACCTTAACTTTATATTGGAAAAACTCACTCTACCTCCTTTTGAGCCAGCTGCAAATGCAGAGTTGAAATTCCTTTCTTGGAAAACAGCATTCCTTTTAGCCATCACCGCAAGAAGGGTATCCGAATTACAGGCCCTCATGGCAGTGGAGGCTTTCATCATTTTTCATACGAACAGGGTGTCCCTCAGGACCAATCCCTCCTTCATGCCTAAAGTGGTATCCAGTGTCACCCTTAATCAGTCCATTTATTTGCCAACCTTCTTTTCTAATCCACAGAACAAAGGGGAACGAATACTGCACTCCTTAGATGTGCACAGACAACTTAGATTTTATTTGGACAGGACTAAACCTCTCAGGAAATCTGAACAGCTGCTGGTTGCATTTGCTGCAGCGGCAGAGGGGAAGGCCATTTCAAAGCAAACTATTTCTAAATGGATAGGCCATTGCATTCATAGGTTCATAGATTAGTACTAGGCTAACTGCCCTTATGGACCATTTTAAGCCTAGCTAATTACCGCCTGTGAGAATCAAACCCTGCAACTTGAGTCTGTAAGGTAAACACCTTAACCATCATGCCAACCTCCCACCCTTTCTGCTATAAGCACCATGGAAAACCTGCCCCACAGGGGATTAGACTACATTCAACCAGGGCTGCATCCACCTTTACAGCCTTTCTCAGAGGTGTCCCTACCAGGGACATCCTAGAAGCTGCTACCTGGAGTTCTGTACATACCTTCACCAAACATTACCATTTGCCATTTTTCTCTAAATCCAGAGCTGGCTTTGCCACTGCAGTCTTGCAGGGCCTTATAGCTGGTCTTAATGCTATCTAATTTCCTCCTCTCATTCTTAGCTTTGGGAGTCTACCCAAATGTGATGACTGCAACAGTGAAACACAAAGAACATAGTACAGATGTTCATCGTGTTTCACTGTTGCAATCATGACTGTAGGGTTCTCCCCTGCCAGCAGGCAGTCCTCGGTCAGCCAGAATCCCAAAGTCTGGGTCCGGCGTCGGCTGTTCAGCCATGCTCCCTGACGTCAGAGCGCCAGGAGTACAAAGCTGGCAGCCGACGCCATGTTCTCCAGTCTTTCTTGCCGTGCGGTGATAGCAGTTCGCAAGTGCTGGTCGGCTGACTCCTGACAATTTTTTCTAAACAATCTTCAGTCCGAAGACTTTATTCTCCTACTCAAAGCTAAGTAACCCCATTGGGGAAACTTTTTTCTTGCTCCAGTCCGATGTCAGAAAAGTTAATAATTGTATTTCATGTGGGAAGCAAATACCTCATAAGGATTTTCATTCTTACTGTATTCCTTGCTTAGGCCCTGTCCACAATGTAGCTAGTTGTCGGTTTTGTGCTAGATTCAATCAACGTACTATTAAACGAAGGTACGATTTTGCATTTCATTACTTCAGTAGGTGTTTTAATTACAAAATGTCATCGGATACGGTTCCGGCTACCGGAGTTCACAAATGACGCAAGGACAAAGACAGGCCTCCGAGGTCCAAATCAGACGATATTGCACAAGCAGAGCCAGCTTCAGGTTCGGCCGTCGTCAGTGAGGCGCTTTTGCAGCCCCTGTCGTCGGCCATTTCGGAACCGATATCCGAAACGGACTCCCACGAGGAGCCAACTAGGCCTTTGAATATTTCTGTTGCAGGACCTTCGGACAGTGCTCCTTCGGATGGGTCCGCTGTGCAAGTACTGGCTTCTGAAGGGGTTTTCAGGCCTACTCAGCTTCTAATAAAGGCAAAGCCAAAGACAAAGGCAAAGACTCCTTCCAAATCAAAGACTGCAGCCCAGGCCTCTTCTGATCCGGCTCCCAAATCTCAGAAACAGTTACTTAAGATGGCAGAGGACTTACTTACTATGATTAGGGGTTCACATCCCCCTCCAGATAAAAGGCCAAGGCAGGAAGTTTATTATGATTCCTCTGATCAGGCTTCTGTGTCTTCAGTTTCTTCTTCTGACCAGAAATATTCTTTCCCTCCTTATGAGGATTCTGATGCTGAGGAATCCATTCCTTCAGCTTCTCCCCCTGAGGATTTCTCTTTTGGGGAAACTTTGCATGAAATGAGGGAACATTTCCACTGGGAAGGACAGGAGTATTCAGAATCTAAGAAAAGACTAAGAGATTTTCTTCTTCTTTCCCAACATAGACCCCTGGCTATTCCTCCTATTTTGGATATTGTGGATGATGCTTTTTCGGAGGCTAACTTAACTCCTGATTCTTTTCCTCCAGCTCCTGTTAAGCCAGACAGATACTATAGGGTTCCTGATTCCCACCAGTTTTTATACAAGAACCCTACTGCTGACCCTGAAACCATTTCTCAGGGTCCTAAGGGCGTAAAGGCCGCTTCTGCTAAAAACCCCATTCCCGCTGAGAAGGATTCCAGATCTTTAGAAAGATGGGGCAAAAAAGTGTACACTTCTGCTACTTTATCTATTAGGGCTTTAAACTGTCAGTTTCATATGCTGAAATACCAGCAATTTCTCCTGTCTGTTCTAAAACAAAAGCTAACTTCCATTTCCGCCTGTGCAGATGATAAGGAGCTACATGACTTAATGCATGCCACTGAACAAGTTGGGAAGCATGGTTTACACTGTGGATTTGATGCCTTGGAGGCTTCTTGTAGGGCTGCTGCCTCTGGCACAGTAATTAGAAGGCATGCATGGTTAAAGGAACAAAATTTGCCAGATCAAGTAAAAGCTAAATTATTGGATGCTCCTGTTCAGCATAATGTTTTGTTTGGATCTAAAGCTGAAGTGGTGATTAAAAAGATGGAGGACAAAGCAAAATCCATGCATACAGTTAAAGATTTCTTACAAGTACAGCCACCCAGATTTAGTAGGAATTGGCCTACAAAAAATTGGTCCTTTCCCAATTCAGACAGGCCTCTGAGGGGTAGATACAGACGCTCCCAAGGAAGGCCTCAAATGCAAGCCTCTTATAGACCAAGACAGTGGACTGCTTCCACCCATAGGGGAGGAGAGGGCAGGTCGCAAGCTCATCGGAAACAGACTCAATGACTCCCTCTGTTGGGCTGCAGGAACTTCTTGCCTGGAAGCCCCTCTCGGAGGAAAACTTTCTCTTTTTCACCTAAATTGGACTCATATAACCCAAGACAAGTGGGTTCTGGATGTAGTTTCAAGAGGTTACAAATTCCATTTTCATACCCTACCAAGGCCAAGCGGATGGCCAGATCTTCCAAAACATCAATGGTCAGAGGCCTTAAACCAGGTGGAAGCTCTCTTGGCTATGAAAGCCATAGAACTAGTTCCACTTTCAGAGATGGGACAAGGTTTTTACTCAAGGCTCTTTCTAGTCCCCAGGAAGCAAAATTCATGGAGAACCATTCTGGATCTGTCAGTCTTGAACACTTTTCTAGAGATACCAAAATTCAAGATGCTTACTCTATAGCAGCTACTTCCAATGCTGACCAAAAATGCATGGATGGTAACTTTGGATTTAAAGGAGGCATATTTACACATTCCCATCAGGCAGGAACGCAGAAAATACCTCAGGTTCAAGGCCGGATCGAGACACTATCAATTCTCTGCACTGCCCTTTGGATTGTCTACTGCGCCCAGGGTCTTCACCAAATGCCTGGCTCCAGTAGTAGCTTATTGCAGACTCAAGGGAATTCATATTTACCCTTATCTGGACGACTGTCTTATTCAGGCAGACAGCAAGGATGTCTTACTCCAGCATCTAGAGTTTGTTCAGAATCTTCTCAAGTTCCTGGGATTCACTGTAAACATAAAAAAGTCAAATTTGACACCCTCACAACAGATAATTTTTCTGGGCGCTTCTCTAAACACAACAACCCAAATGGCATTTCTGACATGCGAAAAACAATTACAGCTGGCCTCAACTTTCAAAACCTTGGCAACTTTAACTCAGCTATCTGCAAGAAGATTCCTGCAGGCTTTGGGTTACATGGCCTCCTGCATCCTTCTTGTACCATATGCAAGACTACATATGAGGAAAATACAGTGGTACCAAAAAAGTGTATGGTCTCAGCATTGCCACAGTTTAGACATACTGATCTCCGTCCTGCCTTGTCTTCAAAAGGAATTCCTTTGGTGGTCCAAGGCATGTACTCTAAACAAAGGAAAACCCTTCTGTCTGCCTCCTGCCACTCAGATACTGACCACGGACGCCTCAGATTATGCATGGGGAGCCCATTTTCAGGGCAACTGTCTGCAGGGCCTTTGGACAAAGGATCAGAAGCACCTGCATATCAATTTAAAGGAAATGTTAGCCGTTCAGAAAGCTCTATTGGCCTTCAGGAATCTTCTACAACCAGGACAACTACTGATACGGACAGACAACACCACAGTTATGTGGTACATAATCAAGCAAGGGGGATCTGATTCCTATCCCCTTTGCAGACTAGCCATGGATCTTTGGAACACAGCTCTAGCTTGCAATCTGGACCTTCAAGCACAGTTTCTACCAGGGAAGCAAAACTTCCTGGCAGACAGTCTGAGCAGAAACCTTTCGGACCCACACGAATGGATGCTGGACACCGAAATTTTCAAGATGATTACTGCAGTCTGGGGATGTCCTCACATAGACCTCTTTGCATCCCACCTCAATCGTCAACTACAGATATTTTGCACCAGGACTTTCCACGAACAAGCTTGGAAAGTGGATGCACTATCATTCAGTTGGAGAAACCTCTCGGGATATGCCTTTCTGCCTCTTCCTCTTCTTCCACGAGTATTATTAAAGATCAAACAGGACAAGCCCAAGATGATAATCTTGCTGGCCCCAAATTGGCCTTGACAGTTCTGGTACCCAACTCTGAAAAACCTTTGTCTGGAGCCCCCTTGGGTTTTACCACAGACTCCGAACCTTCTGTCCCAACACCAGAGTCAGGTTCTTCACTCCCATGTCAAAACTCTCAGCCTGGTGGCCTAGTTAATCCAGGGTCTTTAAATCATTCTCTCCTACAAAAGCAGGTTATGGATGTCATTTTAGAAGCCAGACGTCCTAGCACTAGAAAATCTTATGCAGGCAAATGGAAAAGATTTTGTTCCTGGATGCAGGCTCAGGATTCTGATCCTCTTATTCCTAACATTCCTCAGATTTTACTTTACCTGACAGACCTCTTACATAAGGGTCTTTCTTTCTCTTCCATAAAGATTCATGCCTCTGCTATTTCTGCTCATTACAATACAGACCCTCCAATCTTTTCCCACCAGCTCATGAGACAGTTTCTCAGAGGAGCTAAGAACTTAAGGCCCCTAGATCTCCTCCCATTCCTGCTTGGGATCTCAATTATGTTTTGGAAAAGCTCACCTTACCTCCTTTTGAGCCTGCTGCCACATCTGACATCAAGTTTTTATCTTGGAAGACAGCCATCCTGTTAGCTCTGACCTCTGCCAGGAGAGTTTCAGAGTTGCAAGCTCTTATGGCTGTAGAACCTTATATTATTTTTCATCAAGACAGGGTGTCTTTAAGGACTAATCCTACTTTCATGCCTAAGGTGGTTTCCAAAGTGGCTTTAAATCAAACTATTCACTTGCCAACTTTTTTCCCCACTCCTCAAAATAAAGGGGAAAGAATCTTACATTCTTTGGACGTACACAGACAACTACGTTTTTACCTGGCCAGAACCAAGGTCATCAGGAAATCAGAGCAATTGTTTGTTTCGTATGCTTCAAGTTCCCAAGGTAAAGCCATTTCAAAACAGACCATTTCTAAATGGATTGCTCATGGAATCAGATTTTGCTATTCACACCATGGAAAGCAAATCCCAGAGAGTATAAGGACTCACTCTACCAGAGCTGCTGCCACTTCAGCTGCCTTCCTCAGGGGAGTTCTTACCAAGGACATTTTGGAAGCTGCAACTTGGAGTTCAGTGCATACTTTTTCCAAGCACTACAATCTACCTCTCTACTCTAAGTCTAGGGCAGGCTTTGCTTCTGCAGTCTTGCAGGGCCTTATAGCCACCCCCTCTACTTTATGACCACCTCCCTTTCATTCTGCTTTGGGACTCTACCCTACAGTCATGACTGCAACAGTGAAACATGATGAACATAGTACAGTTGTGTACACTTACCATAAATGTAGATGTTCGAGTGTCTTCACTGTTGCAGTCTGGGTTTCCCTCCCTTCTGCCCCCTCTTATTTTTTCTTTTGTGTAGTTCCTTTTTTTCACCCTTCTTCTGAGGTGTATTTGCAAAGGGTATGGGACCTTACTCATTTTGGAACTTCTGACATCTGGGGCAAGAAAAACTGTTGAACATGGCGTTGGCTGTCAGCTTTGTACTCCTGGCGCTCTGACGTCAGGGAGCATGGCTGAACAGCCGACGCTGGACCCAGACTTTGGGATTCTGGCCGACCGAGGACTGCCTGCCGGCAGGGGAGAACCCTGCAGTCATGACTGCAACAGTGAAGACACCCCAACATGTACATTTATGGTACGTGTACACAACTGTACTTTGTGTACACTTACCATAAATGTAGATGTTTGAGTGTATTCACTGTTGCAATGCTAGTTACCCTCCCTCCAGCCCCCCTGACTTCTGTTGGCTATACCTCTATTCTTGCTTACTATGCTTAAAGCTTTTTGGTGTATTTGCTTTTTTGTTGGAGGTGTAACCTTGTATATAATTGCTTCCCATTATGGGGGCACCTGACATCTGGGGCAAGAAAAACTGTTGTAATGGCGTTGGCTGCGTGCTTTTTTAAACCTCTGACTACCTGACGTCATGGAAGATGAGACAGCAACCGACGCAGGACCCAAGACTTTGATAATCAAGCCGACTGAGGGCTACTGCAAGCAGATAACCCTAATGTAATGACTGCAACAGTGAATACACTCGAACATCTACATTTGTGGTAAGTGTACACAACTGTACTTTATCCATAGTCCGAATAAGAAGTGATTTCACTAAACATTTTCCACATCTTATTAGGGTACGAAGTAGCCATGTTAGACATATTCCACATCATGATTTGAGCCCTGTATTTTATAGTTAACATTTTAATTTCAGTACTGTACCACTTCATGACTCAGACTTTTTTTTTTTTTTTTTTTTTACTTTGTATTTATTAATAGGTAAATTAACTGGTCTGAGGACCTTTTCAGTCATAGCCTTGGTCAGAAGCAGGAGTGACAGTACAGACATATCCAAGTGTTAAATAACAAAGGTCATTTACAACTTAATTCAAACATTATTGTATCGGACACAGACTATAATAATAGTTTTTGCAACAAAGTGAATATATAATTATAGTTAACAATTAGTAATATACAAATCAAAAGCAGGGAAATTACAGAGTATGGGAATGATTCTTTATAGCAAGTTATTGCAGCTGTCAGTTGGAAAACACATCTCATCCTTGTGTGGGCTGATGAGCCCCTGTTCTTTCACTAGTATTCTGAGATGACACTTGATATTTCTGGCTGTAGAGCCAGGCCTGATGCAGTCTTTTAAGTATTTTTTTCATTCTTTGACTTACTTTTCAAGAGTATTATTTTTCTTTTTTTAGGAATGGCCTCAGAGACATCAAGCTGCACTGTCATACTTGGGTCCAACTGATCGTCCTCCAGAAGAGCCAGAAGTTGTACCTTCACGTCCCCCCCTCTACATGAGAATATTAAGAAGGTTTACTTTGTACTGGTCCCCACCCAAGGAAGGTGAGATGCACTTTTTGAAGCATTAACCTAAAGATTCCTATCCTTCTGTGTACAAATGTAATCATATGCTGATGTGATGTTCAGCTTAACCATGCAGCTTACTGAACTAACCTAGTGCTGCAAGCAGGCTACATCCTGTTAAGCAGAGATTGGAGTCCCCAAAACCTCTTCTTGAATAATGTGTGGCTTAGAACATGCCACTTAAAAAGAGCAAAGCTCCATTAAAGCAGGTGGTTAGTTGTGTAGTCAATCTTAACTAGGTAACAAAACGAAAAGAAAACGACATTGGCAGTGTGACAGGCTGATGCACTTTTAGCCATATGTGCAGTTTCACTATGATCTAATGCAAGCATCAGCCTATGGCAGTTTTGATATGGAGCCCCAAGTAGCTGCCATCCTAGAAGGTTCATGCTGTGGCATCATTGGCATAAAGCCGTTACAAGAAGGTGAAAAGTTTCATTCCTTTTTTTAATATCATGTTGACCAATGAAGACTAGACATTCCCTACCTATTTTTAAGGAGGGGGTAAATGGATGAATGCAATTGTCAGTAAGTCTAATTAAGTTGTCAATATATTTTACCAAATTTTGTCAGTATATTTTACTAAATTGGAGAGAATTTGGACAAGGCAGAAGTTAACTTTTATTATTTTACTTAACATTTGATGTGTTGTCCTTTTCATTCTTCCTCAATTACGGGTTTTGGATCAGATCCTCGGATCCGACTTGGCCACATACTGTAGAATTCAGATCCAACTCTCCAGCTCCTCCGTCTACCCATTTTGCTCACTCCCTATTGCCTCAGATCTCATTTACCGCCAGTATGGTTAGTCGCAGGATCCACTCTTGAGCACTTGTAAGAGAAGCTTTCTTTTTTGGAATTTCTTACTTATCTCTTTAAAGCTTTCTAATTTCTTTTTGCCTCCCTCTTAGTTTTAACAGGCTTTAGGAATAATTTGCTATTTTCATTTCTCTACTATGTTGTAGTAGATGTCCTTCAAGGATGCATCTGCAGTCGTAACAAATGGGTTGTCCTGTCATCAGGCAGCCCTTCGGTCGGCCGGATTCCAAAGTCTGGGTCTGGCTTCGGCTGGTGTCGCACTTCACCCGACGTCATTGCGGCAGTTTTCGGGTATAAAGGCATCAGCCGACGCCATTTTCCTCAGTCTTTCTTGCCGCGTGGCGCCCGAAGCAGAAGCTGTTCGCAAGTGCCGGTCGGTCAGATGCAGAGATTACTTCTACCGAATACTACTTCGAAGACTTCTATAAAGCTAAGTACCCCGTTGGGGACTCTTTCTTGCCTCAGCCGATGTCAGAGAAAGTTAATAACTGTTTATCTTGTGGGAAACAAATACCTCATAAAGATTTCCACTCCTATTGTATTCATTGTTTAGGCCCAGACCACGACGTAGCAGCTTGTCTAGCCTGTGCTTCTTTTAACCGGCGGACGCTAAAGCGTCGCTCGGACTTTGCTGAACAGATTTTCGGCTCCGATTTTGCCTACATTATGCCGTCGGATCCTCCGACTACGCAAATAACTAAAAAACGCAAAGAAAAGGACCGACACTCGCGGTCCGCGGTTTCGGCTGAAACCACGGCCAAGCAATCCGCGACTGTCTCGGTTTCGGCCGAAACCGAGCAAGCGGTTCTTTCCTCAGCCGACAACTTGCCTTCTACCAAGGCCTCTTCTATTCTGGTAGAAACGACTTCTGAAATCCAGCCTTCTGCTGCGATTTCACAGGATTTATCAGACACCATTCCACTAGATATTTCTACTCCTGCATGTGGAGCTGCTAGGCCTCCTCCAGCTATGTCTATTAAGGCCTTTGCCAGGGCTAAAGCAGCCAAAACTTCAAAGCCAGTGCCTGCCAAGCCCCCCTCTCACAGGCCCAGCACCAGCTCCCATATGCTTTCTTTGGCACAGGATCTCATCACTTTAATCCGTGGATCCCAGCCTCATCCAGACAGGGCCTCTCTCCCTCCTCCAGAAAAGAGACATAGAGCAGAGCCCCCTGAGCCAGTAGCCACAGATTATTCTTCTGATGATTCAGAACATTCTGATCCTCCTGAGGCTTCTTATTCTCCATACGAAGACTCCGATGCTGAGGAGTCCATCCCTTCAGCCTCTCCTCCTGAGGAATTTTCCTTTGGGGAAACCTTGCATGCTATGAGGGAACAATTCCAGTGGCAGGGCCAAGACTTCTCAGACTCAAGAAAAAGACTTAGGACCTTTCTACATTTACCACAGCATAGGCCTCTAGCTATTCCTCCAGTTCTATCTGTTGTTGATGATGCATTTAATGATGCTTGCACTTCTCCTGACACTTTACCTCCGGCTCCTGCTAAACCAGATAGGTACTACAGGGTCCCGGACACCCATCACCACTTATATAAGGCCCCTTTTGCAGATCCAGAGACTATCTCCCAGGGCCCTAAAGCCGTAGCAGCTACTTCTTCTAAAAACCCCCTCCCCTCTGAAAGGGATTCCAGGTCCTTAGAGAGATGGGGTAAAAAAGTTTACACCTCTGCTACTTTGTCAGCTAGAGCTTTGAATTGCCAATTTCATATGATTCAATATCAAGAGTTTATGCTTGACCAGTTGACTAAAAAGCTGTCCTCTGAAGAATCTTTAGATAAAAGTATGTTCAAGAAATGTTACATAACATTCAACAGGTTAGTAACCATTCTTTAAAATGTGGCTATGATGCACTGGAGGCTTCCTTTAGATCAGCCATGACGGGCACAGTTATCAGGAGGCATGCATGGTTGAAAGAACAGGCATTACCAGACCATATCAAATCTAAGCTTTTAGATGCACCTATGGACAAGGTCAATTTATTCGGTGCCTCCGCACAGCAGGTTCTCAAAAAGATGGAAGAGAAAGCAAAATCTGTGCAAACCGTAAAAGATTTCTTACAAGTTCAACCTCCAAGGTTTAGCAGGAATTGGCCCTCCAAGAATTGGTCCTTTCCGGAGTCCTCCAAGGCACAAAGAGGCAGGAATAGGCGCTCTAGAGGCAGAAACCAACCCAGAGGTGCCTACAGGGGTCGCCAGTGGCAGGGTAACAACCAACGAGGCACGGACACAGCCACCACCACTACAACTACTCAATCACAGTGACTTGGCGGTGACACCGCCTACCAGGGAACAACTAGAAGTACCCTTAGGCGGAAAGCTAACCTTATTTTCAAGAAACTGGCACTGCATTACAAGAGAAAAATGGATTTTGCAAACTATAGACCAAGGCTACAGGTTCCATTTCCATACTCTACCAGGAAAGAGAGGAATGCCAAACCTACCACCTACTCAAAGGGCAGAAGCTCTAAAACAAATATCTCAATTACTAAGAATGAGAGCTGTGGAAAAGGTACCATCTATGGAGCAAGGGAAGGGATTTTACTCCAGGCTCTTCCTGGTACCAAGAAAAGAAAACAAATGGAGGCCTATTCTAGATCTGTCCGCTCTAAACACATTTCTCATTGTTCCAAAATTCAAAATGCTGACTCTACAGCAGCTTCTTCCCATGCTGGGCAAGGAGTCTTGGCTGGTAACTCTAGATCTCAAGGAGGCATACCTGCACGTCCCCATAAGACCAATTTGCAGAAGATACCTCAGATTTCTTGCAGGATCAGAGCATTATCAATTCTCAGCATTGCCCTTTGGCTTATCTACTGCGCCCAGAGTATTCACGAAATGCCTGGCATCAGTAATTGCTCATTGCAGACTTCAGGGGATTCAAATCTATCCCTACCTGGACGACTGCCTGATACAAGCGGACAACAAAAACAAATTAACAGAAGACTTACAAAGAGTCATCTACCTGCTACAAGCCCTGGGATACACAGTCAATTCAAAAAGGTCAAGGCTGATTCCATCCCAAATAATAACCTTTCTGGGTGCAGAACTGGACACATCAAAACAAATGGCATTTCTAACTGCAGAAAAGAAAGAACAACTTCCTCTCTACTTTTTGGCATTAACAAAACACAGCCATCTAACTGCAAGAAAAGTGTTACAAGCTCTAGGCTTCATGGCATCCTGCATAATTCTGGTCCCTCATGCCAGGCTTCATATGAGAAAGCTACAGTGGTACCTAAAGAATTTGTGGTCTCAGCACAAGCACAGCCTGGAAGCCAAAATTCCAATGATCCCATGCCTGAAACAAGAGTTCTTATGGTGGGCACAGGCCTGTCAATCAAACACAGGACTGCCCTTCAGCAAAAGTCATCCAAGACAAACTATCACGACAGATGCCTCAGACCTCGGTTGGGGGCACACATGATGGACAAGTGCATTCAAGGCCTATGGACTCAAGACCAACTGCATCTGCACATAAATCTAAAAGAAATGATGGCAGTAAAATTAGCAATCCAGGCATTCAGACCTCTTCTCCACGAAGGCCAGCTGTTGATAAGGACAGACAACACCACAGTTATGTGGTACATCAACAAACAGGGAGGCACACACTCATACCCCCTGTGCCGGCTGGCACTAGACCTATGGGATGTGGCTCTGGGTTACAACCTTCAGTTACAGGCAATTTATGTTCCAGGGAAGGAAAACATTCTAGCAGACATATTAAGCAGAACTATAACAGATGCCCACGAATGGATGCTGCATCCGGACATCTTCAAAGCCATCACAAGAAAATGGGGATTGCCACAAATAGACTTGTTTGCATCCCCATACAATCACCAGTTGAAGAAATTCTGCACAAGGACTTACCATCCACTTGCTTGGAAGGTGGACTCCCTATCCTTCAGTTGGAAAAGCATGACAGCATACGCATTCCCACCACTTCCTTTGATGCACAAGGTGCTTCTCAAGATCAAAGAGGAACGTCCGAGGATCATTCTGATAGCCCCAGACTGGCCAAGACAACATTGGTACCCACTTCTGAGGAGCATGTCCAGGGAACAAATACGGAAACTTCCACTGATCCCATTACTGCTGACACAGAACAACTACAACATTCTGCATCCAAGCCTAAAAACTCTGCAACTAACTGCCTGGAACATTACATGACAGAAATTAACCCTAATTTATCCCAAAGGGTTAAGGACATAATCCTGGAGGCTCGTAGACCTTCAACAAGAAAGAATTATGCAGCAAAATGGAAAAGATATCTCATCTGGAGTGCTGCAAAAGGGCAAGATGTGACACGGGTGAACATAGCCAACATCCTGGAGTACTTGGCTGAGCTCTACCACACAGACCTGTCCTATTCCTCCATCAAGATACATGCATCAGCTATTTCAGCACAATACAGCTTGGATCCTCCTGTCTTCTCGCATCCTCTGCTCAGACAGTTTCTGAGGGGAATTAAAAATGTAAAACCTCCCAGGAAACCTCCATTGCCAGCATGGGACTTGAACTTTGTGCTAGAAAAACTGAATCTGCCTCCTTTCGAGCCAGCAGCTACAGCAGACTTGCAATACTTATCCTGGAAGACTGCCTTCCTGCTGGCAATAACTTCGGCAAGAAGGGTCTCTGAACTACAAGCATTAATGGCAGTACAACCCTTCCTGATCTTCCATCAAGATAGAGTGTCCATGAGAACAAATCCTACATTTATGCCTAAGGTGGTATCCAGAGTCTCTTTAAATCAGGCTATCCACCTTCCTACTTTCTACCCCAATCCACAGAACAGGGGAGAAAAGCTCTTACATACCTTGGATGTATACAGGCAATTACGCTACTACCTGGACAGGATAAAAAACAATAGAAAAACTGACCAGCTTCTGGTAGCTTATGCAACAGGAAAAGAAGGAAAACCAATTTCTAAACAGACAATATCCAAATGGATAGGAAATTGCATTAGACTTTGTTACTCCTACCATGGAAAGAAAACTCCAGAGAACATCAGGCCTCACTCCACAAGGGCCACAGCCACTACCACAGCTTTCTTACGAGGAGTGGCTACCAAGGACATTATAGAGGCTGCTACTTGGACCTCCGTGCATACATTTGCCAAGCATTATAACTTACCCCTATATTCTAGATCCCGTGCTGGCTTTGCCACTGCTGTTTTGCAAGGGATCCTGACTACACCATAATCTATTCTCATTTCCTCCTCCCCTAGTTTAGCTATGGTATTCTACCCATTTGTTATGACTGCAGATGCATCCTTGAAGGACATAGTACAGTTTTGTACCTACCATAAATGTAGATGTCCGGGAGGACTGCATCTGCAGTCGGGATTACCCACCCTCCTTCCCCTCTGAGGTACTCTTAGGGTACTTACCAATCTTCAGCTAGCTTGGGGGGATCTATTATGGTGTATTTGTTTGTATATATGTACATACATGTTTATTTTGTGTGTTTGCTCTCTACTATTTGGAAACTTTGGCATTTATCCAAATTTAGCCTACCAAGAGGGCACCTGGCATCTGGGGCAAGAAACACTGAAGAAAATGGTGTCGGCTGATGTCTTTATACCCGAAAACTGCCGCAATGACGTCGGGTGAAGTGCGACACCAGCCGAAGCCAGACCCAGACTTTGGAATCCGGCCGACCGAAGGGCTGCCTGATGACAGGACAACCCATTTGTTATGACTGCAGATGCATTCCTCTCGGACATCTACATTTATGGTAGGTACAAAACTGTACTTTCCCTGTACCATTGTTGGGACTCTCTTTACCCTTTTAGTAGGGCAATTTCCACAATTAAAAAAAAAACAGGAACACCTGCAGGCAAAGGTCGAACAAATCTGCAGCAAAGTATAATCCAAAAAGAAGACTTTGACCACCACAGCAACAAGCAGCAAAAAGCAGTGTAATAAAAACAAACTAAAGTAGAAATAAAACAAGAATTTTAATAACAAAATGGAAAGCGCTTTCGTGCCCCCCACACCCTCACTATACACGTATTACCTGACTTGCCCTACACTCTCACTGCAGATAGTCATATTTAAACTCACTAATAAACACAAACACACACTACACATGTATAAAAATCATCACACATTCAACACTCACACACATACACTCTCACCCACGTACCCCAACCTGTGTCTACAACTCCCCACAACAACTAAACATTAATACATTTACACTAAAACCCTTAAAAATTAAACATCTGCTTGACTGTCCGTACAGAAACGAACATCGGCCGCCATATCTCACAACTCTTAAAGTGACAGCACACACTTAATAACAGACCATAGTAAACACAACACAGATTCGGTAAACAAAGATTCGACATAGTGCAGTTTCGAAAAACTGCACTTTCGATATTCTCGACTCGAAATACTGAAATTCGAGATTTCACTATTTCGAGTTTACAAAGCGATCCCATCTGCTATATGTGCTTTTATTGTTTGCTTTTAGATTTATGTGTGCTGACAGCAGATGTCACTGTTGATATATTTAAATGATGTGTCTGCTGTATGTTTTATTGGTTGGTTTTTAGATTTCTTTGTGTTGATTGGTGCAGCTCTCTTGATAAGGGCTATGGTCTGTTTTGTATTAAGGTGTAAGGAAGTGGTCTTCTGGGAAAACACTTAAATTTTTGTTATTAAAATTCTTGTTTTATTTCTCCTTTAGTTTGTTTTTATTACACTGTTTTTTTGCTGCTTGTTGCTTTGGATTGATTTCTACACTTACCTTAGTTGGTAAAATCTTTCTCTTCCTTTTCCCACTTTTTCTGTTTCTAAGCTTTTATATAGTATACTGCTTATTTTTTTCTTTTCTGCAGTTCAAGTCATGTCTGAAAAACTATGGGTTTTAAGAAATGCACTTCCTGTGGGCATAAGATCCCCAAGTCATTTGCCCACAGGGAGTGTGTTTATTGGCTTAGACCCAACCATTTACATTTAAGTACTGCCTGTTCAATGTGCTCTACCTTTAACCACAGAGCTTTGGCTGACAGGCGTAACAAATTGATTCTGAAAGGCTTACTTCCTGCCACTTCTCTGGCTGGGGCTCAAACCCCTTCAAAAGCTAGTGAATCGTTTTTTTTTTTCTTTGGAAGTTAAGAAAAGGTATCCTCTGAAGTCCCCAAGGCCTTCCTCAGAGCCTGTGGAAAAATCCAAAAGATCATGGATCCGACATCTTCGAATCCAAAGTCTCTCAGTCGATCCTTGAATCTGAAACCTTCCTCAGATCCCAAGGTTTAGGCTCCAGTACTACTCTCCCCCTCACCAAACACTTTGCCTCTGGATCCCAAGTCCTCCGGTCTGATGCCCAGTACGTCTTATAAGAGCCATGCACCTAAAATTGTGCTTAAGCCTGTTTCACCTTCTTTGCCTGAAAATTTGTTTCAGACTCCCAAGAAACATTCCAGGCCCCCTTCTACAACTTCTTCTAGGTCCTCCACAAGTTTGACAGAAGCGAATGTGGCTAAGATGATGCAAAAAATTGTCAGAGCTCAGATCCAGATGGGGGTCTTGCCAGCTCCATCCCCTGCCAGATCCGTAAATGCGGTCTCAAAGTCCATTTTATCTCCTCCGATCTGACCTGTGGTTTCGGGGCACTTGGATCCGACATTTCCAAGAGGGTCAGCATTGGATCCAAGGAAAGTTTCCACCTCTACTCCTGACTACATCTTTGAATGGTTCTGCTCCATTATCCTCAGAGCAAGATGGGTCTCGGAGCCAAAGTGTCAGATCCGAGGGGCTGGGTTTGGCTCCATTTTTATCTGATCCATCTCTTCCTCTCTGAGCTTTGGCCCTCGACAGTTTGGATCCAATTCTCCCTTCGAGACACGGATCTGGGGGTGGCCTTGATCTACATTCATAGGAGGCTTCAGCTGGAAGGGAGCAGGTCAGAGCTTTTCCCGGTCCCTTGGGCTTTCTAGGGCTTTTTCTTTCCATAGAGAACCACCTTCTAATGTTTCAGAGCCTACCCCTTTTCTCCCATTGGTTCCAAGCTCTGAGTCGGTCAGACCTATTCCACAGGGTCAGCTAGTTCCATTAAGTCTCCAGCCAGTTCCAGTAGAGGAACTCCCTCTCTCTTCCAAAATTACTCCAGAACATCCCATGGAAGAGGTTCCCCTGGAAGAGGACATATAAGAGGGACAATAGACTCCCCTGTTGAGTTTCTCACTAAAGACACCGATTTTGATTGAGTGGGATCCCCCAGATCACCACCGAATGACATCTCCTTCAGCGATGTTCTATACATCCTAGAGCAGAAAGGTGGTTGTTCTTGCCAAACCCCTTCTCTTGAAGAGTCGGTGTTCTTGGAGGCTTTTGGTTCTGGCCCATCTACATCTTGGGTAATGCCCCCTAGTGATGAACTTGTTGATCTCATTTCCTGCTGCGCATGGAAGGAGCCGGATACCGTCAAGCCCATTCCCAAACTCCCTGAGATGTTTTTGGTCCCACCTACAGACAGACCCCACTGAAGCAAAGGAGTCATGGTTGATGCTATGGTGGTGGCGGCAGCCACTAAGAAAGAAGCTAGCAAAGCAGGGCTCTACTGTTCATCTGCCTAACAGGGAGTCCAGAATGATAGACAGATTTGGAAAGCAAGTGTTTGCCTCAGCTACTTTCACACTGAGGTCACTTAATTATCTGGCACACTTTCCTAGGCATCAGAGAGATTTGACAAAAAAACTTTCAAATACTGTCTAAGAGTCCACGTGTGCTGAAGATTTCAAAAGGAGTTCTCAACTGGCCACTCTTTTATCTATTTCAAATGCTTCGATGAGGCTGATCTCTCACACAGCTGAAGAGACCTCACAAGCCACCGGTTCAAGCATTGCCATAATGATGCACTCTTGGATGTGGCTATGCGACTTTGCAGAACCCTTCAAGACATCATTTGTTAGTGACCCTTTTGATGTTACTTCCTTGTTTGGACCATCAGTAAAAGACACGCTTACCCATAGCAAACAAGAAGGAAAGGCCCTGTCTGCTGTGCAAATCAATTTTTCAGTGCCTCAGCAGACCTTCTTTAGGAACTAGGGGGTGGTAAGAAAATGTGGTTCCTTAAATCTCGGGGACCTTTCCAGGATTCGTGTGGGGAAAATTCCTCCAGAGGCAGAGGGGGAAATTTTAATGATAGATGTTGCCCTAGAGTTAGAGGGGGCCTGCAAAACCAGGGCTTCAGAGATTTTTTTCCAGACTGGCCCTGTCAGCACTGCTGAAGTGCTGCCCAGCTGTCCAACTCTGGAGGCAGTCGGGGGTCAGTTCTGTTTTCACGTAGAAGCCTGAAGAAATATTACAAAAGATCTGTGAATGCTAAGAATAGTATCCAGAATTTATTACATACCATTTTCCCTTCTTCCTCATTGTCAAAGGAAGAAAACTTCCCAAAGTTCCAACCAGTTAGTGGAAGGCCACAGCACAAGAAATACAAAAGCTGCTAGAAAAAAAGCCTTCCAAATGGTCCCTCCCGACCAAATAGGATTCAGAACTTATTCACGCTTCTTTTTAGTGCCAAAGCAAACAGGGGAACTCATACCCATTTTGGATCTAAGCAAATTGAACCAATTTGTAAAGAAAGTGAAGATCCGAATGGTCATGGTTCAGTCCATCCTGCCCTTTCTGTACAACAATGATTGGATGTGCTGTGTAGATCTTCAGGACTTGTACTATCACATCAAAATAGACAGACACTCCAGAAGATTTTTCTGCTTTTGGCTGGGAGCAAGTCATTACCAATTCTGAGCTCTGCCCTTTGTACTCACCACAGCTCCCAGAGTGTTTGCGACTTGCAGCTCATTTCAGGTTGAAGGGATTGGAGGTGTTTCCATATCTAAACGACTGACTTCCAACTGCCCCATCCAAGCATCAACGTCTGCATGCCAGGAATTTTTTGCTCCAGATTTGCGACTCTTTGGGCATTACATTAAATCTTGCCAGTTCAAAACTTCACCACTTCAGAGCCTGGAGTTCATCACGGCAGTTTTGAATAAATCAACACAGATAGCATCTTTGCCTCTCCACTACATAACTTCTATCAGAAACCAGGTTCAGAATATCCTTGTCCATCCTACCCCTCCAGCAAGGTTAGTGCTTCAAGTACTTGGGTCAGTGTCAACTGCCATTATACTTCTTCCTCTTGTATGCTTCCTTGTGTGGGTTTTTCACTGGATTGTAGGTGTACAGTGGTCCATTCTATATCAACCCCTGTCTTTTCGAGTAAAACCTACCCCAATTTGCAAATGACACATTCACTCGTGGATACAGTCAGGCTATCGTCTTCTGGGCAGATCTTTTGTTTTACCAAAGACAGTAGCCAAAGTGACCATCTGGGCTGGGAGTGAGGCATTTCTTTGGAAGAACTGGCCAAGGCATGTGGTCCCCCCAAGAGACCTAGTTGCATATGAATGTCCTGGAAATGGGAACAGTCCTTTTATTTGTTGCAAGCTCTTCATGAATGTTGTACCATTGGGGACTATTGCAGTTCAGACTGACAGCATGTCCGTAGTCTGGTACATCAAAAGGCAAGGAGGAACTCAATCGTACCCCCTTTGCAGAGAGGCCATGAGGGTTTGGGAATGGGCAATCTCATCAGACTGCTTTCTTATTGTGACACACATCCCAGGGAAGACCAATGCTTGCAGACAAACTAAGCAGATCAATTCTGATGCCTCACTAGTGGTAGTCAGTAGTGGACATGATCTTCAGGTGTTAGGGGTCAATCTTACTGCAACCTATTTGCCACTGTCTTCAACAAGAAGTGCAGCAAGTACTTCTTTCTGATTCTCCTCTCGGGGGGAGTCACTGAGAGACGCTTTTCTTCACGCTTGACCCTCGGGTCTCCTTTACACTTATCCTCCACTTCCCCTGATTCCAAGATTTGTGCAGAAAGCAAGCAGGCTGAAGAGTTCAGTAATCCTCATTACCCCCTTATGGCCTTGGCAAGTATGGTTCCCCTTTCTACAGTCTCATCTTCATTAGCCTCTATGGATACTGGAACTTACTTAGGATCTCCTCTCTCATCCATCGGGGATTCATCATTCAAATACTCAGGCCCTCAATCTGACCACATAGTTTCTCCACTTCAGTAGTAATTAGACAGACCAGGCTGTCTTCACCAGTTCATGACATTATTTTGGCTTGTAAAAAGGATTCTTTCAAAAAAGTTTATGAAAGCAAGTGGAAAAGATTCACGGTTTGGGCTTCGGATAAGGACATTTATCCTTTTTCTGCACAAGCTTTGGCTATTCTTTAATTTTTGACAACTCTTTTCAAAGACGGTCCTAGTTTCTCTACTATTAAACTTCAGTTGGCAGCAATTTCAAATTTCCACACAGGAAATAAATCCTTTTCCTTAGCTTCCTCTAGAATGTGTAAAGCCTTTATGAAAGACATTTTTCTTCTAAGACATCCAGTAAAGGATCCCTTACTGCCTTGAGATCTTACCCCAGTACTTGACGGTTTGACACAAAAAACATTTAAACCTTCAGACAAATCTGACCTAAAATTTCTGTCATTGAAGACAGTTTTCTTGGTAGCCATAACTTCAGAAAAAAGAATTTCTGAACTCGAGGCTCTTTCAGCAAAAACTCCTTACATTGTTTTTCATAAGGATATGGATTTCTCTGCATTCTAACCCTTTTTGTTTTAGCTAAGGTAGCTTCTGAAAATAGCATCAATCAATCCATTAACTTGCCAGTTTTCTTTCCAGCTTTTGCCAGTAAAGGAGAATACATGCTGCACCTCCTTGATTGTACACAGACAACTATGATCTTACCTTCACAGGGCAACACAGTTTAGAAAGTCAGACCAGCATTTTGTATCTTTCTCTCCAAATCACCTAGGCTAACCAGTTTATAAAGTTACCCTAGCTAAGTTGATTACAGACTGTATCTGATGGATTTACTCTCAGAAGGGTATGACTTTACCAAAACCTCCTCAAGCTCACTCAACTAAATCCATGTCTACCTCATCTACTTTTTGGTCAAAAACATCTATTGATGACATTTGTGCAGCAGCCATATGGTCCAAGACTCATACCTTTGTTTCGCATTACAAATTGGACATAATTTCCCGAAAGATAGCCTCCTTTGGTTCAGCAGTACTCCGGAATATCCTTTCATGAGGGCCACCCAAGGTCAACGTAGCTGGGGACTCTGTCCCATAAGTGAGGAAGTATGAAAAGGACAACCATCAGATTTATAAGTTATGTACTCACCATAACTAGGCATCTGTGTTACCCATTTTTATTCTTCCTCAACTCTCCTCCCATTGCTTCCCCATCCATTTTTCTTCTGGAAAGACCTATTGGACTGTAATTAGAACCTACATTTCCAGTTTTAAGCCTTGTCTTTTCTGTCTGGCCATATCTGTCTCACTTCTGCTCTTAGGAAGTAGAGCAGCAAACTCAATCTGAGGCAGTAGGGATGGAGTAGGACAGTATGAGTAGAGGGAGGAGCTAGAGAGTTGGATCTGAAGTCTATAGTATGCAGCCGAGTCGGATCCGAGGATCAGATCTGATACCCATAAGTAAGGGAAAAAAAACTGACAACACAGATGCCTAGTTATGGTGAGTACAAAACTTATAATTATCCAGGGTATATGTTCATCACACATGACCATTTTCAGTCAGCCTAGGGAAAAGGAATTTGATTACAAATGAACTAATATGTAAAATAAAGCACACGTACCTTGTAATGCACAGCAGTTTGGAAAACAAAGAACCTCAACAAACGGATGGATCCAGCCACACGTAACTTAACGCTTGACTTTATTGCACACAAAATACAGCGTTTTCGCAACCCTTATCAGGAAGCTTCTTCAGAGATAAACAAAAAAGCGCGAGACAGCGCTTTAAATACCAAAACAAATGCACGTAAAACGTGCTACATTAATTAATCAAATATGTAAGTAAAGAAAATGGTTCATGATAAAATAAAATAATAAAATAGTAAAATAATGCTTCCAATAGAACTTATAAAACACAGGAATAAGAAATTTTTATAAATACCTTAGGTTTAAATAAACCGTGAATATGTATTAGTAAACAACACTATTATCAAGTCAGCAGTTGCTAACCATAAATAACACGAAAAGCACTGAAAGGTTCACATAACACAACAGTTATATACTTTCAATAAAAATAGTAACAACTGTAAGAACATCACCTAAAATAATAAACAGAACACTAATACTATCAAATACTTAAAACAAGGACTTTATTATGTATACATATATATATGTATATATATATGTATGCTCCTGTTGATGTAAAACTTTTAGGGCACAAATCCTTTCTATAAAGAAGAGTCACTTGAATTGTAAAAATTTTTTAAGAGAAAAAAACAGGTAGACAATACTGTATAACTAGACTCTAATATATCATCTCAAATGAGATTTTAGTTTCAAAAAGGGTGTAATATTGCAGCTTTCGTTCAAACCGGGGGTACTGAAGGCATTCAGTTTGAGTTGCCATAATAATTCACGTACCTCCAGGTTCAAAGAAAGTGGTCCCCCTCTAAAGGATTCGGATAGATGATCAATACCCATAAATAAAAACGAGTGACCAGGGCAAAGGCTGACATGTTTCGCCAGAGCATTCTCAGTGTTTCCAATTCTAATAGCATACAAGTGCTGGTATATTCTGTCCTTAAACCTTCTATCGGTTTTGCCAATATAGAAGGCAGGACAGCACACACAGTATGCTATATAAATAATGGATTTAGTGTTACAGTCAATTCTATGATGAATGTAATATTTATTATTACAATTTGTAACTGAACAATAGCTACCTGTTCTGATATACATACAATATTTACAAAAACCACATGTAAAAGAACCCTTAGTTCTAGATGTAGAACTAACTACTGTACTAGCTTGTAACAGGTCTTTGATGTTTTGACCTCGCCTGAAAACAATATGTGGTTTTGCCCCAAGTTTTTCAAGTAGGCAACTGTTATTGGTAATAACAGCCCAATTCTTAAAAAGAATGTCTGTTATGTACCCTGAGTCCAAATTAAATGTTGTGATAAAACTACACTGAGCTGCCATGGGGGGATCGTCAACTATACTACTCAGGCTAGTTCCTTTCAATAAATGACGTTCTTTCAAGGGGGGCACATTGAGTTGGCATAAGTAGAGGTTTATAGAAACCCCTTTTTCTCTTATGGTCGACTTCACCTATCAAGTCATCAATC
This sequence comes from Protopterus annectens, assembly GCF_019279795.1. Taxonomy (NCBI): domain Eukaryota; kingdom Metazoa; phylum Chordata; order Ceratodontiformes; family Protopteridae; genus Protopterus; species Protopterus annectens. The sequence goes on from NC_056745.1 coordinate 1,133,928,812, forward strand.
AAAGTATTCGAATAGCCTCTGTTTAAAAATAAACATCTCAAGTATTCACATTCACTAACAAAATCTTCAAGCTCACTACACATACGGGCAGCTCTTACAAGCTGTCCTTTTACAATGGCTCTTTTTTGTCTCATTGGGTGGGAGCTAGAGAAATGAAGAAAAGAATTAATGTAAGTATCCTTTCTATAAATAACTGAGTTAAGAAACTTATTACGGACATTTTTTACTAATTTAACATCCAAATAACTAATAACTTCAGTATTGAAGTTGTGCGTGAATTTAAGGAAGGGGGTTGTGCTATTCAAGAAGGTTACAAACTCCTCCGCATCAATGGAATTCCCTTTAAACAAAAGGAATATATCATCCAAGAAGCGGGTGTAGTAAGAAATTTTACTAGACCATTCCTCACTACCCAGCACAAACTTCCTTTCCCAAAAGGCCATGACCAAATTGGCCACGGCCGCTCCACAAGGGGAGCCCATGGCCACCCCTTGTTTCTGTATGTAAACCTCCCTTTCAAAAACGAAAAAGTTGGATGTTAAAATAATGTCTAGAATTTCTGTGATGTTATCTATTTCGTTAGGTGAGGCTCCAAGTTCTATAAGAAGAAGCTCAATCCACTCACAGGCCTCCAAATGGGGAATAGATGTGTATAAGTCTACAACATCTATTGTTAAGAAGTTGTTCTCCCCAATTTCTCCAAAATTGTTAATGTCCATAAGGAAAGACCAAGAGTCTTTACAAATTGTTGGTACTTGTTCAACATATTTTCTAAGTAGCGAGTCCACATACTTAGAGCAAGGGTAGGTGACTGATGCACGCCCATCAATAAGAGCTCTCATAGGGGGGTCCCCAAGGTTTTTATGAACCTTGGGGATCCCAAACATCACTGGAGTTCTAGGGTATAGAATGTCAATATACTTGAAGATGTCTTCACTGATTCTACCATTGATGTACAGGTCACGAAAATAACCTCTAGTTCTTTTTACACTAGTATTCATCTCATTGGTAGAAGATTTATTATAAGATGTAGAATGCAAAACCTTCAACATTCTTTCACAGTAGTCGTCCTTCTCAAAAATGACCAGGCCACCCCCTTTATCAGGTTTTATAACTCTAACATCAGCAAAACGTAAAGCACGTAGAGCTGAAAGTTGTTCCTTGGTGATATTAAATTTATTAACATTATTAAAGTTATTTTTACCTGGTCCAAACGTGTGCCTAATATCTAATTCGCACATATGTTCAAATATTTTTAGTGTCAAATTCAAGGGAGGATTAAAGACACTGGAAAGTCTTAACCTGTTGTCAAAAAGGGCGTCAGTCCCACTAAAAAGGAGTTTCAAATTTAATTTTCTGATGTAACATTTAAGATCTAGAAGAACTTTTGCTACATCACATCTCCTCGAAGGTACAAACGTATTCCCTAATGCCAATAATTCTACCAACTCAGGTTCTAAGTGCAAACTGGAAAAGTTATAAATTAAAAAATCACCTTTCTTATTTGTAACAATCTTAGGGTGGTCTAGGAATACTTCGCTAATACCATGACCAATTATTTCCAATTCCTGTTCCCCCTGTACTGTTTCTGTTTCTGTTTGTTCTTTGTCCCTAAAAAATTACCATGTTCATTAGAGTTGTTCACATTAAATTCAGTTGAGGGTCCAGGAGTTTCTGAGTTCGTATTAGCTCCTGTATTATGTCTCTTATTTGCATTCCTATTACTCCTTCTGAGAGGTTGCTCTACCCGTGTGTTTGCCGAAGCATTCAAACCGGTCCCCTCCCCTTCAAAATCTTCTTCCTCAGCATGTTCTAAACCAACATTGCTATTAGTAATTGGCTTAACTTTCAAGTTAGGAAATGCATTTTCTTTTGAATAAGAAAGTCTGTCCCTATACAGCTTCTTAGATTTGTTAACTTTAAGTTTGACCATAAAAGTATCAATGCTAGCAAAAATACGTGAATGGTCAAATTTTATCTGACCAAACGCCATGTCATTTTTAATTTCAGCATCCAATAAACAGATTTCATCAATCAAACTTTTCACCATCCCATCATAATGTTTCACAAGCAATTCCAACAGCTGTATCCCCTGGGCCTGGAACAAGTTTCTTAAATCTAATAAAAAAGCATTTGTGTTTATAATGCTAGATGGAGAAAAATTAGATCTCAACCCCTTAGGGATGATGCCTTCAGAAATGCATTGTCTAAAATAGGACACTTCCAGTTGTAGTTTACGTAATTTAAGAGTTTTAATGTCAAGTGTCTTTAATTTATCAGTGAGGGAAGCTGAAGACTCAGCTCCCAAATCAGCGTTCCGCACCGACGTAGAGTCAATAGTCACTTTATCAAACAAGAAAAAGTCACCTGTATTATGAATCCAATCTGAAACTGACCCCTCGCCAATAAGTGCCTCGTTTTGTGCTGTAGGATTAACCCCCAGTCGATGTTGTAGACTGGCTCGTACGTTAGTTCCGTTTTCATTAACAGGGCTAGTTGCTCTCGTTCTCTGCCCTAACGGAATTGAGTCTTGGGTGCTTGAACACAAAGGAACAGGTAGCACCCGGTTAGAATGTTCATTCGTGTTATTCATCCTGTGCCCAGCGTACGCTTCTTCCAGCAAATGAAAGCGGCTGTTTAAAGATTCAATTTTTTGCGTAAGCTGTACCAATAAGACCGGAACATCAGTCATTTCAGTGGTTGATTGACCGAACACCACCGGTGTGGCAGGGCTCTCCATATGTTGTAGGAAATTTATGAACCTTGGGGATCCCAAACATCACTGGAGTTCTAGGGTATAGAATGTCAATATACTTGAAGATGTCTTCACTGATTCTACCATTGATGTACAGGTCACGAAAATAACCTCTAGTTCTTTTTACACTAGTATTCATCTCATTGGTAGAAGATTTATTATAAGATGTAGAATGCAAAACCTTCTTGGTCTTTCCTTATGGACATTAACAATTTTGGAGAAATTGGGGAGAACAACTTCTTAACAATAGATGTTGTAGACTTATACACATCTATTCCCCATTTGGAGGCCTGTGAGTGGATTGAGCTTCTTCTTATAGAACTTGGAGCCTCACCTAACGAAATAGATAACATCACAGAAATTCTAGACATTATTTTAACATCCAACTTTTTCGTTTTTGAAAGGGAGGTTTACATACAGAAACAAGGGGTGGCCATGGGCTCCCCTTGTGGAGCGGCCGTGGCCAATTTGGTCATGGCCTTTTGGGAAAGGAAGTTTGTGCTGGGTAGTGAGGAATGGTCTAGTAAAATTTCTTACTACACCCGCTTCTTGGATGATATATTCCTTTTGTTTAAAGGGAATTCCATTGATGCGGAGGAGTTTGTAACCTTCTTGAATAGCACAACCCCCTTCCTTAAATTCACGTACAACTTCAATACTGAAGTTATTAGTTATTTGGATGTTAAATTAGTAAAAAATGTCCGTAATAAGTTTCTTAACTCAGTTATTTATAGAAAGGATACTTACATTAATTCTTTTCTTCATTTCTCTAGCTCCCACCCAATGAGACAAAAAAGAGCCATTGTAAAAGGACAGCTTGTAAGAGCTGCCCGTATGTGTAGTGAGCTTGAAGATTTTGTTAGTGAATGTGAATACTTGAGATGTTTATTTTTAAACAGAGGCTATTCGAATACTTTGATTGATGACTTGATAGGTGAAGTCGACCATAAGAGAAAAAGGGGTTTCTATAAACCTCTACTTATGCCAACTCAATGTGCCCCCCTTGAAAGAACGTCATTTATTGAAAGCGAAGGAACTAGCCTGAGTAGTATAGTTGACGATCCCCCCATGGCAGCTCAGTGTAGTTTTATCACAACATTTAATTTGGACTCAGGGTACATAACAGACATTCTTTTTAAGAATTGGGCTGTTATTACCAATAACAGTTGCCTACTTGAAAAACTTGGGGCAAAACCACATATTGTTTTCAGGCGAGGTCAAAACATCAAAGACCTGTTACAAGCTAGTACAGTAGTTAGTTCTACATCTAGAACTAAGGGTTCTTTTACATGTGGTTTTTGTAAATATTGTATGTATATCAGAACAGGTAGCTATTGTTCAGTTACAAATTGTAATAATAAATATTACATTCATCATAGAATTGACTGTAACACTAAATCCATTATTTATATAGCATACTGTGTGTGCTGTCCTGCCTTCTATATTGGCAAAACCGATAGAAGGTTTAAGGACAGAATATACCAGCACTTGTATGCTATTAGAATTGGAAACACTGAGAATGCTCTGGCGAAACATGTCAGCCTTTGCCCTGGTCACTCGTTTTTATTTATGGGTATTGATCATCTATCCGAATCCTTTAGAGGGGGACCACTTTCTTTGAACCTGGAGGTACGTGAATTATTATGGCAACTCAAATTGAATGCCTTCAGTACCCCCGGTTTGAACGAAAGCTGCAATATTACACCCTTTTTGAAACTAAAATCTCATTTGAGATGATATATTAGAGTCTAGTTATACAGTATTGTCTACCTGTTTTTTTCTCTTAAAAAAATTTTTACAATTCAAGTGACTCTTCTTTATAGAAAGGATTTGTGCCCTAAAAGTTTTACATCAACAGGAGCATACATATATATATACATATATATATGTATACATAATAAAGTCCTTGTTTTAAGTATTTGATAGTATTAGTGTTCTGTTTATTATTTTAGGTGATGTTCTTACAGTTGTTACTATTTTTATTGAAAGTATATAACTGTTGTGTTATGTGAACCTTTCAGTGCTTTTCGTGTTATTTATGGTTAGCAACTGCTGACTTGATAATAGTGTTGTTTACTAATACATATTCACGGTTTATTTAAACCTAAGGTATTTATAAAAATTTCTTATTCCTGTGTTTTATAAGTTCTATTGGAAGCATTATTTTACTATTTTATTATTTTATTTTATCATGAACCATTTTCTTTACTTACATATTTGATTAATTAATGTAGCACGTTTTACGTGCATTTGTTTTGGTATTTAAAGCGCTGTCTCGCGCTTTTTTGTTTATCTCTGAAGAAGCTTCCTGATAAGGGTTGCGAAAACGCTGTATTTTGTGTGCAATAAAGTCAAGCGTTAAGTTACGTGTGGCTGGATCCATCCGTTTGTTGAGGTTCTTTGTTTTTCAAACAGTTTGTGCTCTCTTGGTTTTTATCAGTTTGTAATGCACAGCAGGAATAATAGACAAGGTGGAGCATATCATGACAGGTATGAATGTAAACAGCACATATTTGTTAAAGACATTTCAGTTGTTTACAGTGCAAGTGCATGATGAAGACCATCACATGACTAATGTTAGGTGATGACAATAAAGAAGGTTAACAGTGGCTACTAGAAAACAAAGTAAAAGAGCAGTAGTGGAGCATCCACTGTGAACTATGTAATGCAGAAGCCCTACCAAGTCTAAAGAAGGGAATCTGGAAGCTCATAGAAGTAGTGGGACCTAAAGTCCTGTTTTGGACTTATTACTCTGGTTGTTCATGCATCCTTTCCTTCTCAGCCTGGTGTGTTGCTAGTCAAATATGTGGATAATCGTGTAACTGCTAGCTGTTGCTCATACTCAGACTAAGTGGATGCATTAGAAGAGCATTTGCTAACATTTCTTATTGGGCAGTAGCCATAATTATTAAATTATAAATTACAAAAGTTGTATGGTAAATTTGGTTAGAAAAGGACTTTGTCAAAGCTTCCTAATGACCATCAGATTTCCCCTAGCCACTTATGGATACTGTAACTGTGGGGTTACTTGGCACAGCTAAATATTCACAAGCCTTGCTCTGCTTTTCTGACTTGTTTTTTTTCTATGTAATGTCCACCATATTTTGTATAAACTCTTGCCACTTGCATCTCTCTGTCTTTATGCACACATGCACTAATCTATCCCCTGCCCCTTCTCCTAGTATTCATTCTGTTCTTTTCTTCTCAATCACACTGTTTCTCTTCTCAAAGTATTGCTGTTGCAACCCTCGTCTCTTCCAGCCATATTATTTTTTGTACTTATAACCTCATTCCTTCAAGCCTATCGTTTCCCATGCTCCTTGTAATTCACAAGCTTTACTCTGCCATCCTTCCTGTCTCCTGCCTACATTTTTATCATACTCTTTACCTCTTACTCCTCTGTCCCCAGTTCCCGTCCTCTGACTGTTCTTTCCAAGTGTAGAAATGAAGTTGCAACTGTCACATCATTTGATTTGACTTAAGATTCCTGTCTCACTCTGATTTTGTTACTGTTCTGCTCTTTCATGAATGTGTATGTTTTTTGAAATCTTTTGTTTAGTTCTGTTGTCTGTAAGGTGACAGCGTGCAGTCTCTCCATTCATGCAGAAATGTGCACATTACATGAAAATGTGATGCACTTGTCTGACGGGTGTGTTGTTCTTTTAGCTGTTCAACATTTCCTATTTGCAGCTCGTGTATTTTATACTGATTGTAATCATGCCTATGTTCCTGTCTTGTATATGATGCGGACACTTGTTGAATTTGCCTGTCTGTTCATTGAAATCCTTTTTGCATTATTCTAAATCCATTTATATTGCATATGTTGTAATATTATAAACTCTTTTAACTTACAAAATGATCTTTCTGAATCGGAAACCAAGTCTTTAGTTAACATAGATGATTTTAAAAAGAAATGCCCCTGATCTAAAGAGAGTTTTATTGAAAAACATAACTTAGAAGGAAATAAAATAAAATCTGTAAAGCCAAACAAATCTCCGGGAATTGATTGTATAACTCCAAAGATCTTTAAACTTATACTTCTGAAAATTATTTATTTTTTAATGAAGTTCTTATTGATGTGCAAAAAATAAAAATAAGCCCTCCCTCCTGGAAATATTTGTTAATATGACCAGTATTTAAAGAAGGAACACATCTCCAGTTATGCTCATCATATAGATCTGTATCTGTACTAAATGTTGACTACCAAATTTTTAACTCTGTTTTTTCAGGCAAACTAAAGAGTTCATCCTTAAAATAATTAAGTATGACCACTTGGGCTGTATACATAAAATGCAAACCCAAGATAATATAAAGAGAGTTCTAACATTTCCTAAATTACAGTAAACAAGAAATATATTTTATAAGTCCTGACTTAGAAAAAACTTTTGATACTCTAAAACGGAACTACCTTTTCAAAATTCTAGAACTCTATGGTTTCCTCCAATGAGTTTATATCTATACTAGTAAATATTTATAAGGGAAATAAAGTATATGTTAAATTAGGACTCTTTTCCTCAGAGTCAATTGAAGTTAAAAGGAACAAAACAAGGGTGTCCTCTCTCACCCATTCTGTTTGCTTTTGTAATTGAAATTTTAGCAATTTCAATCAGGAATAATAATAGAATAAAAGGTGTTGATAAAAGTAACAACTGTAATTTGAAAATAATGCTTTTTGTGGATGATGTAATGTTAACAATCACAATACAGAGGAATCTATGGAAGAACTGAATATTACTATTAAAACTTTGAACAACTTTCAGATCTTTGCTTTAATTCTCAAAAATCTAAACTCTTGATCATAAAGACATTAATGCTAATAAAACACATTATAATATTACTGGATATGAATCTAAAATTCTATAATATTTAGGAATGTCTAGATCTAAATCCGTTGAAGCTATACGATATATTAGGCAGTGTCCTGCTATCCTCCCAATGGCAATCTGTCAAAGCTCAAAACTCCTGTTATGTGAGAGTTGAGTTCTAATCACCTGGCAGGACTAGGACAGCCCTTCACACTCACAGCAAGACCAATTCATTTTTCTTGTAAAATCTCTTCAGATGCTCCTCTTTTGGTGATTTAAGCTGCAGAACTCAGATAACAAACTCCTTTTGTTTTTTCCCTCCCTCTGCCTTTTTCAGTCAGTGCTTCACTTTATTTTTCTGATGCTTTGCAGATGTCAGAGCAATAAATAGAGTTTCTGATCTAAAAGCTCTCATGGTAGGGACAACCTTATCTGATTTTTCACGGGTATGGTTGTATTACACAGTAATCCTTCTTTCATGCATAAATAAATCTGTTCTCAGAGTTCACTCTCAATCAATCTGTTAATTTCCCTGTGTTCTTTCCACAACCTAAGAATATGGGAGAAAGGTTACATCATACCTTGGATGTGCATTGGCAGCTCAGCTAGGACCTTGTTATAACAAAGCCCTTTAGGGCTGAAAGGCTTCTTATTTCCTTTTATGGAGCAAAGAAAGATTAACCTGTCTCTAAGCAAAACATTGCATACTGCGTGTTCTCAGGTATCGGTTTTTGTTACACCCACCATGGCAAGGTGAATCCAGGCAAGGCAAAGGCACATTCCACCAGAGCCTTTTCTTCTTCAGTAGCTTACTGGACAGGAGTGGACTCTAGAGGTATTCCAGAGACAGAAATCTGGTCTTCCATCAGTACCCTCATGAAGCACTACAAACTGAATGCTTTCTCTAGATCTAGAGCAGGCTTCACGAGGATTGTTCCTCAGGAGCTCCTGGACACACTTCCTTCCTCTTTACAGGTTGGGTAAGCTTTGGGAATCTACTCATATGCCATTAAGGCAGTGTGTTTGTTGAACATAGTACAGTTACACAGGTTCCACTTACATGTAACATCAGATATACACTGTCATACTGGCAGTACCTACCCACCATTCTCTTTTTTTTGTTGGGTGTATTTAGTTAATTGTTGGAATTGCTGCTGCATTTTTCATTCAACAACATATTTGTTGTGTATGTATGTGCGTGTCCGGAGTTTGGAGTTGAGCAGAAGGTGTTTGCAAAGCTTGTGTTTCCATGTATTCTTCCTGTTGGACCCTTGAAAATTGAATGGGTCCTATCTGTGGGTGTGAAGGGTTGTCCTGGTCCTGCCGGATGAGTGGCCCTTCACTCTCGCATGATAGATGGGGGAAGGAGTTCTGAGCTTAAACAGACTACCAATGAAAGGGTGGATCGCAGGAGAGCTACTACTCATACGTCAGTAAAGCAGTGTGTTCTACGAACATTTACTGTTTCAAATAAGTGGAACTTAGGCAGCTGTACTTTTTTTCACATGTGCTACTTTTGACAAAGTGTTAGGCCACTTGCAGAATGGAGCTTGCTTGGCTTTAATGTGGCTACTGTTGCAGCAGTCCCAGTGAGCTTCACTCCCCCGGGATGGGTGAGATAGTGTTGGCCACTTGCTCCCATTCTTCCCTACCAGTCCCCCCCCCTCCCATGTTCCTGTACTGCTAATTAAACATGGGTCATCTGGGGGCATAGTCAGGGCTTTATCTATCTGCAGCATAGGACTGAGTTTTCACTAGCTGTCCTTTCTGAAAATAATTTGTCTTTCCTAATAACTCTCACTACCCATTTCTTAAATTCCTCATTTTAGCAGATAATTAGGAAAGCATATTTATCGTAGTTTTTATTGATGAATGATCTGATGTCATTATTGAATGAGTCTCCAAACTTTCAAGTAAATCCACATGATCTTCTGAAATATTTCTCACCATTGTAGTCCAGGTATTCTGTCTTGGGGGAATAATGTAAAAAATATGTCTTTCTTGTACTGAATTTAAAGCTTCCATACTAAGTATTCTCAATATATTTATTAGGAAATTACCCTTTTTGTTATAGTTTTCATTTTTGGTCCATTAGATACAGTTTCACTTTTGCAAATCAGGTTCCATTACCCACCTATGAATCAATATCCCTGCTTGAATGCCTCACAAACATCTTCCAAGTTCCTAACAGTAGTTTCAGGTGGAATATAAGTACATGCCAGTGTTTTCATCTGCTGCCAGTAACCCCTTGCTACAACAAATGTACAGCTGTTTTTTGTTTCCCCTCTTCTGTCACTAGTGGGGCCTCTCTCTACCAGTCTTATTATTAATGCTCTTTTCCTTTATCCTTGATATTTAGATCAGTGTCCACCCTGAAGTCCTGTCTTTATCGTGTCATATCCCATTTCTATCCAGATGCATCTTCTGTAACATTGCTATTAAACTCTGCACTACTAAATGTAATTCAGTATTGCTTGCTTTTGTCTATAACTGTATTGCCGTTTACTTTCCATGTTAATACTGACAAAACACCCCCTTTGATTAAAAAAAAATACTCCCACATATTATACATGACATTTCTTTTCACTGTTTCCATTGTGCAGCTTACATGCATATACTAATTAGCAGACTGAGGTTGTACTTAGTGACTTCACATCTAGGTTTGAACCCAAATAAGATTTTCCTAGACTTTTCTATTCAATAAAAACACTCCAGAAAGCAACTTAATATGGTAAGCAAAAAGTTTAACTCATAGCAAGTGCACAAATCTATGTACACGTAGGATAGGATCAGCTGCCCCAATTGACAGCTGCACCCAGGTATTACCTGTTCTAAAGTTAAGGCTAAACATGTTTGTCTGTGCTAGAGTATTCCTACTTAGACAGGTTACTATCTGCTCTAATCTTGTGTCTATTCCCTTTCTAAATGTGAAAAACAAGTAGCATGATTTCAATAAACATTAACTTTTAGCCTTAAGAAAATATACACTAGCTAATCTAAGTAAGTAAACAAAATTATGCACATTTGTATTTAATGCAGTAAACTTATTGGTCACCCATCTGGAGGACATTTCCTTTGGAAATATCTGCAATCTTAAGTGGGAACATTTTAAATGGTATTTTAAGACTGTGTCACAAGAGTGATCTTGGAGTTTTTGAGGCATTAGGAAATGGCACTTACAAAAATGCATCCAGTATTCAGTAATTTTAAAGATGCCTTGGTATCTACTTCTTTAGAGCTGCACTTTCAGCCCCCCCCCCCCAACCATTTTCTAAGAAGCTGGATAGATTCTACATGGTCAGAAGTTTCCTGTTTATATTTTTAATGAACTTTTGTGTTCATCTGTTAGTTCTTTCTGTGGCTACTTCAAGGGAATCCATGCTAGCTCTAGGACACTGTATGTGGGAGAGCAGAGTGCTTGATTTGGCAAAAGTAAAAAACAATTGTACTTCTACAGGATTAGTCTTTACAGTTTGTATTTGACAGTCTGAGGGGGACATCTTCAAGCAGATAGATACTATGACATCAGAATTTCCCTAGGAGTAGTTTTAAAATATGGGTATGATGTTATAGGTGCTTCCCATATGAGGACAGATGCCCTTTCCTCCAGAGAAAAGGATGGAGTCTGTCAGGCAGATTGATTGGAGTCAGGCACATGTAGAAGGGGAGGACTTTGTGTATATGCCCTAGATATCCTCCCTTATGGGATGTGATACCAGTGAGAATGAGACTATTTCTTCAGGTTTCTTACCAGAAGATATGTATGTTGTTTGGTAACACTTCGGGTTTAATGTGGGAGCATTTAAGTGGGGTTGTAAAGAAAGAAAGAAATTCAAGAATAGGTACTTCTGTTTTGTGAGCATAGAAAAGCTTAAGCTCCTAGTAAATACCTTGTATGCTTAGAGCATTCATGGACACCTTTAGATTGACATTTCTGGACCCAAATTACTAGCAGCCTGTCCCATGAATCTAGGCAGGTATTGCAGACTGCGTGAATAATTTAAGTACCTCCATGATCTGGAAAAGGTGTCACTGGAGACAGCCTAAGGTTCAAAACTGGCTTCAAACCTAAGTATGTTACTTATCGACAAAGAGAACTAGGTAGTAGACTGTTTTGGTAAGATGGTATATATCTCTACTTCCCTTCATTCAGGGCCATTGCCAGATGCATGTAGTTAAATACATGCTTTCAGGTGTTCTTGACTTAGTACATTAAAGACAGAGGGAACAAGATATCCCAGACTATTTGTATGTTAAAGCCATAATGGAAAAAAAAATAATTACAAAAATGACAACTTGGAAATGAAAAAAAATTTTATTTACAACATCAGTTTTTCAGTTGAGCAGATATGCTATAAAATGCAGTTATGATGCTGTAAATACACATTACTGACAAAAATAAAATACCTGATAACTACACTAATGGTCTAAAAATTAATTGCCATTTAAAAATAACAATAACAGAGATTTGAGAACGCAGGAATTGAAAATGTTAATAAGCACATACAGTAGACTCTCTTATCCAGCCATCAAATTTCTGCTGTAACCCTAGCAAAAGGCAACAGAGAAGAACAACACTTCCAACTCCTCTGAGCTACGTAATGATAGTCATTTGAGTTTTAGCCTTCATATTCTTTAAAAAAATGAATACTAAGAAAAATCCTGTTATTCTAGCTGATTTATAACCTATAAATGCTATTTTGTATGCTTTTTCTGATTAACCAGCCATTCGTTTATCCAGCCTAAGGTCCGGTCCCAGTGGTACTGGATAAGAGGGAATCTACTGTATGACTCATCATTATGTACCTTATAACTTGTGTTTCAGAACATGTAGACGTGGGGAAAGATGGGGGATTCATTGACAAAATGCTGTTAAAGACAGAGGCAAAGTTGAGGTTCATACATTGTGCCCATATGGGCTAAGTAGTAGTTAGTTGGAAAGCATTCATATGTTAGAAGTATTTAATTGTTTAATTGTCTAATTACTTGAACTATTTGTGAATATAATGGTTTTCACAGTTCTTTGATTTTTATTTATTTATTTTTTTATATAACTACAGATCTTTGGAAGGCAGTGTTTGCCAGTGAGGTGGACTGCAGCTAATAGATTCCCTCCTACTATGTACAAAGAGAGCATTTGGGAAGGACAACCCCTGTAGCCCCTTAATCCTGCTCTGTTCCCTCCCTCAAAAGAAAAAAAAAATTAAATAAAATATACATATTTTATTCAGCTGCTCTTACTGCAACTGTCTTAGTTGCTGTTCTGCGTGCTGTTATCTTTTCACTCACTCTTATTCTGCACTTATTACTGCTTGTTAGTAGCCTTCTAATTTACTGCCTTCTGCACTTGTTTTTAGTCATTTGTTAATTTAATTGCATTTATTTAAATTGTATTTGCCGTAATATTGCTACACACTCAAGTGTGCTAGCCTGCACTGTAATTTGAATTGTATTTACTGTTTTAGCTACTTTTCTGTAAAAAAATAAATACATAAATAAATAATTCTAAGCTTGTTTCCTGCCTTTCCTGTAACTAGTCTAGTCCAGATACAGACTTGCTGTATCCAGGACTGTTGGTAAGCTTCTGAGCCCCCTAAGCCTTTCTGTGTTGGAGGGAAGCCTTCTAGCTTATCAGTGGGAGTGGTAAGCACTAGGTAGCCTATCTACCATGAGAAGAGTGGGTTTTGACCCAGAAATTGTAGTTCATTGGCCGTTTGGGCAGTTTTTCCATCTCTTTATACTTTCTGGTTTAAAAGCCCATGTTTGCGTTTAGTGTCCACTTTTTCTGTAACTAGTGTAGTCCAGGTACAAATTTGCTGTATCCAGGACTGTTGGTAAGCTTCTGAGCCCCCCAGCCCTTCTGTGTTGGAGAGAAGCCTTCTAGCTTATCAGTGGGAGTGGTAAACACTAGGTAACCTATTTACCACAGGAGGAGTGGTTTCTGGCCCAGAAATTATAGTTTATTGGCCGTTTGGGGAGCTTTTCCATTTCTTTCAATCTTCTGATTTAAAAGCCAGTGTTTGCGCTTGTTTCCTGCCTTTCCTGTTACTAGTCTAGTCCAGGTACAGATTTGCTGTATCCAGTACTCTTTGCAAGCTTCTGAGCCCCCAAGCCTTTTTTGTGTTGGAGGGAAGCTTATCAGTGGGAGTGGTAAGCATTAGGTAGCCTGTCTACCACAAGAGGAGTGGTCCCTGACCCAGAAATTGTAGCTATTGGCTGTTTGAGCAGTTTTTTCCCATCTCTTTCAACTTTCTGGTTTGAAAGCCGCACTTGCGCCTGTTTCCTGCCTTTCCTATAAGTAGCCTAATCCGGTTACAGAGTTGCTGTATCCAGGATTATTAGTAAGCTTCTGAGCTCTCCAAGCCTTTCTGTGTTAGAGGGAAGCCTTCTAGCTTATCAGTGGGAATAGTAAGCATTAGGTACCCTATCTACCACAAGAGGAGTGGTTCCTGGCCCAGAAATTGTAGCTATTGGCCATTTGGGAAGTTTTTTTTCCATCTCTTCAATTTTCTGGTTTAAAAGCTGCACTTGCACTTGTTTCGCACCTTTCCTGTAACTAGCCTAGTCCAGATACAGAGTTGCTGTATCCAGGACTGTTGGTAAGCTTCTGAGCCCCGCAAGCCTTTCTGTGTTTGAGGAAAGCCTTCTAGCTTATTAGTGGGAGTGGTAAGCACTAGGTAGCCTGTCTACCACAAGAGGAGTGGTTCTTGGCCCAGAAATTGTAGTTTATTGACCATTGGGACAGTTCGTCTATCTTTTTCAACTTTCTGGTTTAAAAGACCACATCTGCGCTTGTTTCCCATCTTTCCTGTAACTAACCTACTGGGGAGCACTAGAAAGCCTTAAACTGATACAAGCCTTCTAGCTTAGAAGGGAAACTTTGGAGTGATTAAGTATCAGTTTTCTGTACTTTCGTGCTGTACTTAACTGTTTTCTGCCTAAACACCAATTTTCCAGTGTTTATTGTGATTTAAAAGCTTGTTTTTTTCACATATTGTACTTATTTGACTGCCTGCAGTTTTAAAAAGTCATTTTTTGTTTAAATAATTTGTTTTCAATAATTTGTTTAACTGTCGTAGGCTACACACTAAAGTGTGATAGCCTTTTCTGATCGTTTGTAGTTGTTTACAGCTGTTTTAAGTGTATTTTTTTTTTTTACATTTTTTGACTTATCTTTTCAAAAAAATAAAAAAAAATCCTTGTTTCCTGCCTTTCTAAGTTAGTATAGTCCAGTTTTCAGGCTAGTGCTGAATTCAGGGCTGTGTTACACGTTTCTGAGTTGCCCATGCCTTACTTGGATAGAAGGACGTTTCTCTGTTCACCTGTGAGAGAGGGGAGCTTTGAGCAGCCTATCTGTCCCTGGAGGAGTGATTCCAGCCCAGAAGTTAGTAGTTTATTGGCCATTTTGGGCTAATTTCTCTCTCTTTCATTTCCCTGCTATAAAAACCACGTTTGCACGGTTTTGTACGCCGGTCAGTGCCGGTTAGCTAGGGTTAAATTATTCCTGGCTCCACTAAGTCTCCTCTTCAGTTTTCCATTGAAACTAGTCTAACTCTCAACCTAAGCACTCAAAAAGCATCCTACAGCCCAGCACTTGCTCAGACCTAAAAGCAAGCACTAATATACCCTGACACTTGATTGCCCAGCAGGGCAAGGCTCTTTATTCACCCCTCACTAACCAAGCGACTGAGCAGCACACCCTACTATTCAGGCATGACCAAAGGGCAATTTCAGGTGTACTCTCCAGTCCAGCTGGTGAATCTGAGTATCCTGAGGCAATCCTACAACTGCCTCATGTACACAGACAACCCTCCCCTCCTACCACAAAACACTAACATATGCGAGAGATGCAGTTATACAGCCAAACTGGAGGCTAAGCTGTCTCCACCCAATACTGGAACAGATAGTCAAGAGGAGAAGGTTAACACTTGCACCACACCTCCAGCCACACATAGACCTACTAAATCAGCAATGGCAAAAAATACACAAAATCATACTCAGAGGCTCTAAATAAAAACCTGCAAAAGCATCAGAGACCTCCAAAGCAGACACCCAAACAACTTGCGCCTCCCATCACAAACCAGACAACACATAAAACGCAAAATCAGTGTGCCTCACAATCACAGCTGTTAAGGCGAAATAACATACCTAACACACTAGTAATAGGTGACTATAGTCAGGCACAATGACGTCTCACTCACTAGGCTGGACATGCAGAAGGTTACTGTTAGCTGCCTTTCGGGAGCCAGAATCCGCCACATAAGCACTCGTGTCACTCCAGAACAAATACAAATATGAATCTGTCATTGTTCATGTTGGTGTGAATGACCTGAGATGTACCTCCCTGGACTACATGAAAAGAGATATGGAAGAGCTCTCTGATCATGTAGCCCAGGCTGGTATGACCCTGACTAGCATCCTGCCCTCACCAAGAATGATACCTCAGAATAAAGAAAAAAATATCAATTTCAACAATTGGCTAAGCTTCTGGTATCATTCAAAGGGGGTCCAGTGTCTGTCGGCCTGGTTTGACATGCTCAACAAGCCACGTTGCTTCGCAAGAGACAGCTTGCACCTATCACTCCTAGGCTTTCGAATACTGGCCAAGGCTCTTGCTGCCCCCATAGTGCCTTTTTTAGGCAAGGCTCAAAAATCAAACCCACCTCCGTATACAGCACAATTAACAAAAAACTGAGGGTTATGCTACTCAACGCCAGGAGTTTAAATCTCAAAATGCACGCGCTCGAAGCACTCCTCGGTATGGAGAACATCGACATCTGTGCAGTAACTGAAACCTGGTTCAGGGCTCCAGAGAGCACCAGCACCCCAGCACTACTGGGCTACAACCCGTACCACACGTTTCGGCCACAGAACATGGACCGAAACAAAAGGAGGGGGTGTATCCATGTTCATCAAGGATACTTACACCTCCAGGTTAGTGGCGCAGCATGATACCTCTGAGATCATCCATGTCCAACTAACATTGGGCAAATCTGCAATGCAAATTGTGGCCTGCTACAGATCACCCTCCATGATCCAGGACCACCACTCCATCTTTCTGGAGAAACTGGAAAACATGAACGTCCTACCGAATACCCTGATATTGGGCGAGTTCAATTACCCTACCATTAACTGGGAAAACTACTCGAGTACAAACTCCCAGTCTCAGCGCTTCCTGGAATTCATCAACTCAAATGCCCTGGGTCAGCTGGTAAACTCCCCTACCAGAGGTGAAAACGTATTGGACCTGGTTATCACAAACATGGGCGACAGGTGTTCCACACCGGAGGTCAACCCGTCATTGGTTAGATCAGACCATAAACTAATCACTCTGGATGTCCACACCCCACCACCACCCCCAACTAAGGAAACCACAATAAAGAACTTTTCTAAAGCAAACTTCACCTTACTTAAGACAGAGGCAGTAAGTTTCACAGCCCCCACACTAAAGGATAACGCTGCCCAAGCTGCAGAAACCTTTACAAATGGACTCTATGATCACCTACAAGGATGCATGGATCATGCCATCCCTAGCAAAACCAAGACTCACTCCTCTAAGAGAAGGAAACCAGTCTGGTGGACCCCTGCAATAAACAGGCTATACAATAGAAGGAGGAAACTAGTTCAGGAAAAAAGCAAATCCCAAGAAGGAAAGACATCCCTGATCAGTATCAGTAAGAAACTAAGGTCCCTCATAAAATCATCCAAGGCTAACTTCGAAAGAAAATTAGCCAAGGATTCAAAAGATAACCACAAAGCTTTCTTTAGCTATGTTAAGAATCTAAGTGGCAACTCGCAGATATGCACTGAACTAGTGCGAAATAGCACAAAATATACTGAACCTACTGATATTGCCAACATCCTGGCAGATAGATTCAGTGCAAACTTCACCCCTCTCTCACCCCTAAAAGGGCCCACAACAATACCGGAAAAGTGTAGTGTCTCAGAAATCACAGACGCACAGGTGAAAATAGCCCTTTCAAAAGCCAAAAACACAGCGTCAATGGGGCTAGATGGTGTCCCAGGCTGCGTCTTTCACGAACTACAGAATGAACTAACCTCCCACCTAAATGCGCTGTTCAACCTCAGCCTCTCCACAGGCTACATGCACATAGAATGGCGCACAGCAATGGTTATTCCACTCCACAAAAGAGGGTCCACAACTGACCCTGGTAACTATCGCCTCATAAGCCTGGTCTGCAAGGCTGTGGAGCCTATCATCATGGAACTCATTAACAAAGACATTGGGACCCTCCAAACACTTGAGCCGACCCAGTTCAGCTTTGTTAAGGACAGATCATGCCCACTAAACCTGCTTGACTTCTTTGAGACAGTCACCAAGGCCATAGATGAGGGGAAAGGTTGTTCACACAGCCTACCTTGACCTCACCAAGGCTTTCAACACCATTCCCCACTCGGGTATTACAGAAAAACTCACCAGCCTGAACATAAACCTCTATGTCACAAGATGGGTTGCCAACTGGCTTACAGACAGAACTCATGCGGTAAGAATAGTGGGCTCCAGGTCCGACTCTAAACCAGTCAAAAGTGGTGCCCTGCAAGGCTCGGTCCTAGGACCCCTACTGTTCGGCATATACTTCTCAGAAGTACAGGCAAACACAGGAGGACTATGGCTAACCAAGTTCGCCGATGACTGCAAACTGCAAGCCATAATTGACTCTCCAGCTGACATGGACATCCTCCAAAAGGGCCTTACTGAGACGGACACCTGGTGTCAAAGTCATGGCCTCAAGCTAAATGCCAAAAAATGCATAGTCATCCCGTTTGGGTAAAAACAAAACACCCACAAATTACCACATAGGGTAGCCCCCTTAATACAGAAAAGGTAATAGGGGATCTGGGGACCCAGGTAGATAGTAATCTCTCCTTTGACTGTCATATTGCCAAAGTAGTTAGGGAATCCTTCTATGTGGCCCATCTAACTACTAAAGGGTTCGCATCTAGAAATAAAGAGGTTATAGTGCCCCTCTACTCATCACTCATCAGACCCATCATAGAGTACAATGCCCCATTTGGGATGTACCTCACAAGACACTTCCAACAGCTGAAGAGACCACAAAAGTACCTCACCAAGACGATTACTGGCCTCAAACGTATGTCCTATGCAGCCTGACTGAAAAAAACTCCAGCTGTACTCAGTGGCATATCGCTTACTTAGAGGTGATCTCTGCCTGACTTACAAAGCCATGTCTAACTCAGAATTGATGGACATGCTCCCCCTAAAAAAGTCCATGTTACTGCGAGTCACTCGCTCTAGTGAGCTAAACCTCGCCACAACAATAAATAGAACATGCTGGATGGATAGATTCCTGTCACAGAGACTCCCCATGCTTTGGAACAAAATTCCGAACTACTTTAGGCAGAGCCCCTCACTAACACTCTTTAAGAGAAACCTTGATGAGTGGATGGGTAACAGAAAATACACCCCTGAGATCACTTCATTGGTTCTGCTTGACAGAGGGTCAGTTAATTAATCAATGGGGCGGCAAAAGCCGACACACTCTAGCTAGGCTTAAAAATGCCCTCGGGCAGATAGCCTAGTACCTACCTATGAACCTATGAAATGGATTTTTTTTTAGCCTTTTCTGTGATGACATTTAGATGCCTATAGAAGAACATGAGGCACTGGGGCAGTATTTAAGACGCACCTGGATTCAGCTGCACCTTCTCCCAGACATTGTAAAAGGGCAGCTTCTAGACATGTCCTTGAATAATGACCTGCTGTTTGAGCCACCTGCTCAAAACATTTTCAAATGCTAAGGAGAGAAAGTCAAACTGACAGACTTGGTAAATCAGGCTTTTCATGCTCCCACTCCCCAAGTATAGAAGAAATTACTAAACTAAACAATGGCTGGTAGAGAAGGCAGACCAGGCCAGAACAATTTAATGAAAAGAAAGCTTTTGAGAACACACAGGCATGGGATGGTAGCAGGGGCAGAGGAAGGATAAGGAGGGTTGGAAAATCCCCTTCTGCCCAAGAGCTCATTATTGACTGTACATAATTCCACACCTCTTCACCTTTTCTTTTTTCAATGTTAAAATGTGTTTAATAGTGTAGACTTGGTCTCAGATGAGACTGTGAGAAACTTTGGGGGAGTTTGCATTCATTAACACTCTTATAGGTTCATATGTAAGTACTAGGCATTCAGTGTACAGACTAGTCCACAAAAGAATCCAGGCAATTTACTCCTCTGAGAACAACAAAGAAAATGTGTAAAATCCAAACTTCACAGAGCAGAAGCAGGCTGAAAGAAACCACCATGGCATAAAACCAAAGGGTAATTTTATTTCGATAAGCGCTTTCACAAACACTGTTTCTTCATCAAATCTTGATACACCATGAAATACGACACATTTATTTCTTCCTCTTAAATCCAGTCATCCAGTGGGAACAGTTTGCATTTCTGTATCGCTAAGTAACATAGCACTTCCCTGTTAACTACATAGTGACCAAATTCTAGAAGCAGCATGACTACTCTATTTCAAACAACATATACATATAAAATGCATGAAAACACTTTATAATAATCTATAAAAAATATAATGAAATAAAATATTATACCCAAAATACATATAAAACAACTAAAAATACCCAAGACGATATTATGTACATCTCCAGTACAACCATCTTTTCAACCTCCGTGCTTCTAAAGTGGATTTAATCAAAATGTGGTTGTTCAACCCTGCGCTCAATTGTGCCCTCAGCCTCAGAATCCATCTAAGTTCTGCTTGTTCGGTAGTATTAAATATATCTTCTTTCCTGTCATTTGACAGCAAGACCTC
The DNA here is from genome assembly GCF_019279795.1 of Protopterus annectens. Taxonomy (NCBI): domain Eukaryota; kingdom Metazoa; phylum Chordata; order Ceratodontiformes; family Protopteridae; genus Protopterus; species Protopterus annectens. Next base: position 1,133,949,176 of record NC_056745.1, read on the forward strand.
TAAGACTAGGAACTTAAAACTATGTTCATTCCCCATATTACTAATATGTTTGGCAATGGCACTGTATTTCAAACCTCTGCGGGCACAAGGGTTCGAGATCACCTATATTGTGCATGAACAAGCAGAACTTAGATGGATTCTGAGGCTGAGGGCACATTCTGCTTCTAGAATTTGGTCACTATGTAGTTAACAGGGAAGTGATATGTTCCTTATCGACATAGAAATGCACATTGTTCTCAATGGATGATTGGATTTAAGAGGAAGAAATAAATGTGGATTATTTTATGGTGTGTTAAGATCTGACGGAACAACAGTGTTTGTGAAAGCGCTTATCGAAATAAAATTACCCATTGGTTTTATGCCGTAGTGGTTTCTTTCAGCCTGCTTCTGCTCTGTGAAGTTTGGATTTTATACGTTTTATTACGAGTTTAGTCAATAACCCAAGGTCAGAATCAAACCTTGTATTTTGTATCTGTGAGGTGAAGACCTTAACCATTATACCAACCCTCCCCCTTGTGAAATGCCTTGTCACCAACAGTGAATCTATTAAATTCTTAAAACAATAAAAGTTTATTTTCTAACCTTATTGATAACAGTTTTACATTCGTCTTGCTCAAATTAGAAAACTGTATATGTTGGCATTTGTGTAAAAGTTTAACTCTTCAGCAAGGTGGTTGTTATTCCTGGTGCCAGTTTGATGTGATAAAAATGAAGCATCTAAATGTCTTTAAGATCAAATCACCCCTCAACATTTATAGCATATTGAATGCAATTTTGGCAGCCTCAGTTATTTATTATATGTCTGATGTTGCACAGTCATGATTTTTCTGATATGTGGTCATGAGTCTCAGCTCTTGCTTGTTTAATTTTCTTATTCTATACTTTTATGAATTTATGTAAAGTGTGTTGGATACATTTTGGTTTGGAGCTTTTCTCCTCGGGTCTGCACTGAAAATGAGCCCCTGGCTCAGTTGGACCAACCCGGTTAATAAGTGACAAATTAGCTATGAAAAAAGTCTTTCTGGAATTATCATTTTTAATTACTAACTGAATTCCTTAAGTGTCATTTGAAAATAGACTTCTGTTAATGTTGTTATTCCCAAAGGTATTGTATATAATTTAAGCCCTGCACTTCCTGCTACTAAATCACAATATAAAAAAATAATTAAAAAACTGTTAAACTTTCACTGGTATCCAAAAAAAGCTAGAATAACTCTAGGCCATCATACCAGATCTTGGAATCTAGGAGGTAGCAATTTTCCTGATATAGATGCAGATGCAAAAGCAGCAATTTTCTAAGTAATGCTCAACTGCATAGATGCATCATACTCTGCTAAATGGAAGTCACTACATATTAAACTATTTAATAATGATAAAATGAAATTTTATAATTTAATATAAAGTTCCAATAATAATCTTTGGTTATATCTATGCAGTTATATTCAATATAATATTCACGTTCCCACTCAAACTACATCCATTTTATTTTAAAATCTTTTAAATCTACTATTTGTGTACTTGCGACTTAAAATATGGTTTGAGACTCTAATTCCATTTAAGAAAATCAATGACTTTTTTTTTTGAAAAGTCATTTATTAAGAAAATTGAACAATGGGACAATTGCATAGCTTGGTATTATTGCATTGAGAGGGTAAATATCAAATCAGTAAGTAATGTAATAGCAGAATATAATTTGGATACACAAGTTTGGATAATTTTACAGAGTGCAAGAGGTTATGCACAAAACAAAATTCTTCCTGTTACCCTTTTCTCAAGTAAAGTCCCACCCAAATTAATTATACAACTTTCAGAAATTTTATTCAATTAAATCTATTCAAACATATAATTTGTACTATATATATGTGTGCGTGTGTGTGTGTGTGTGTGTGTGTGTGTGTGTCTACTTATATATAGAGAGATAGTCTTGAAATTATAATAATTTGAATACCAGTTTTGGAAATTTGTAGCAAAGGATCAATCAACTACATTGTCATATAGAAAAAAAAACAATCTATCATCAGTTAAAAATACTTTTCTAGTTCTGTTTTGTTATATGTTCACATGGAAATTCATTAATAGAGCTTTTCTGATCCTACATAAAATAGCAAAATGTTCTAAATGTAATATTAATTCCTGTGGGAAATGCACTGAAATATGTGAAGTGGAATGGCAACCCATTTTAATGTCCTTGTCTACATTTTAGAACTCTGTATAATTTTTTTTGCAAGCACTATGGACTGATATTTTTTTTCTTTAAATAAAATGTTAATTCTATATCATATTCCACCAGATAACAACAAAAACAATATCAATTGCTACCTCTTCTGGATTATTCAAGCAGTTGCAAGAAAAACTGCCACCAAGAATGAAAGAATAACTCTCCACAGATGAAAGAATGTTTGTCTTTACTAAGAGAAGTAATTGTTAAGGATTCTACAATCAAGAAACAAAGAATATCTCCAAAATCACTTGCAAAAGATCCATTGTCAAGACTCTTTCCTTAATTGACATTTATCAAGGACTAAACCCGTCTCCTGATCCTATTGTCTGAACTATTAACTTTCTTGATTCCTCCTTTAACTGACTGAAAACTACTAATATAAAATGTGTTTGTTTTGTTAATATTATAGAAAGATGTATTATTCAGATGTATTAAGATCTCGAGCAGCAGTATTTATCCATAGTCATGCTTTGCAAATATTGTACATAGTTTTCTGTTTTATTCTTATAAGTTTTATTAATTTGAATGTTATCAAAATTGTAAAACAACAAAAGAAACTAGATAGTGACATTGTTGAATGGTAGTGTGAAGTGGTTGTAGTGTCAGGAATTAGGGAACTTTCTAGTGGAATAACAGACGGGTCTGTCGTGGTAGTGTGTTTGTCTTGGGCATGTCTGAGGGAATATAGAACAGGGCCATTATCTTTGCCTATGACACAGTAGGTGCAGCATTGAAGGATGGAATAGAAGAACCTAGGAAAGGATTTGGAAAGGCTGAACAAGTGGACATAATAATGGCAGCTGCGGTTCAGTATAGACAAATGCAAAGTGCTGCACTGAGAGCACAACAACCCAAGTGTAAAGTATCACTTGGGATCAGGGAAAGTGATGGAGACAGAGTAGGAGAATGATTTGGGGTATTTATTATGGCTGGATCAGATTATCAGGAGTAGACTGAAAGAGCACTCTCAGCAGCAAGTAGAATATCACTAGAAGTATAGATTCCAGAAGCAAAACATTCATTTTGCCATTCTACACATTGGGTACTGTGTGCATTTCTGGAGGACATACAAGGAAAATAATATTGGATGACCAGAAGGAATTCAAATAAATGCTACCAGAAAGGTCTGTGAAATAAAGGAGAAGCAATATGACTGGGTGTAGCTGGAGCTGTTCTGTCATGATACCAGAAGAGATGAGAGACATGATATTGGTGCAGAAAAACATATCTGGGAGATGTGAAAGAATAATGAATTCTGAATACGAATGATGGATGTGGAAGGAGGGTCACTGGCAGCAGATTGTAGGGACTCTGAAAATATTTTCCCGGAGGGTGTTGAACCCGTGGAATGGATAACTGGAATTGGGGATGGAGAGGGACTCCACAGAGTCATTCAAAAGGGCATGGATAGGTGTTAAAGGGGAAAGCAGGTTTGGTAGGGAGGTAAGGTGCTGAGACATGTAAGACAGACTAGATTGACATATCCTTCCTCCATTAAGCAAATGTAATGTTCTGCAAAGTTGTGACCTAAAATGTCTGCTTTGCAAATATTTCTAGTAGTCCATGTATTTATTTGATGCATGCCTGAACTTCAAATTGTAATGGTCTAAAAACCTTTCATTATCATTTACAGTAAAAGTAACCCTCTCTTAAGTCCTGTAGTGATACTGTAAACTGATTTGAATTGGTCAAGTTCCTTTCAGTCAAGATAGTAGTTGGAATTCTTACTGTAAGAACACAGAATAATGTGATCACAAGTAAGACATTACCTTCTGCCAGTTGCATTGGCATAGAGGATAAAGCTGTGACTGTGACTGGGACAACCTGCATTTGATTAGTGACTCTGGCACCTGCTGGAGCTAGCAAAGGAGGAAGAGGAATGAAGGGGCCGAGCTTGCTCACCTCTTCAAGAGAGATGGTCAGGGTTCATGTTCAGGGGCACAAACACTGGACCAGCATATTCAGTGGAGATGAGAGAGACATTCACAGGGGCCTGCAAGTGCATATTGCATGGGTAAGGGACATCTGCACACATATGTTGCTTACATAAGTGAGCAATATTCTAGAGCTATGCTCCTTTGTACAGCCTTAGCAAATTTGTTTACTGGGCATACATGACAAGGACTTAAGCTCCTTCAGGCATCTGACCCCTGAACTGAACTCTGACCACTTAGGTCGTATTCAGTCCTTTATCCCGATATGTCAGTGTAGTTGATCCTACTTTTAAATCATCACTGTATGAAAGTACAGTCCCATCCCTGAAATATAAAGCATCACTCTACCCCTATATTTATTGGTGTCAGTCTTTATGCTTACACCTTTGTATTATACATCATTACTGTACACACCCACTCATTTGTCATAAATCAGTACTGTGTTGCTCCATTTACTGCCTTCATTTGCTCCTCATTGTTTTAGTCCCAAGTGCAACTGAGCACTTGCCATGAGTTTTCCAAAGGACTGCTACCTACCCTCTAATTTGTCTTGACTTTCTGATTCCTAAACATAATTAATTGTATTTATGATGAACACAAGCCTCATATTCAGCTTTATTCCTACAGAAAGCTATAAAATCTAACTGTTTTATTTCTGTACCGTTTGTGTTGTTAATATGCTGATTAATATAAATGGTCTGTTTCTGTATTCACAGGAAACACCTATCTTAAAAAAAAAATGTGTTTCATATACACTATGGCTTGTATTAGAGGTTACTTGCTCAGGCCACCACTGAAAATGAGCGGTGTCCAGTCAGATCTTCCTAGATAACAAAAAATTTAAGTCTGTGCACAAACCATTAGATTACTGCAATCCAAGCACAAGCAGAAATCCTTGATGCATCCTTTGGCTTCTTAATATTTTGGCTTTGACAGGATGGGATTTCTATAAAGGGAGAACTAGAGTGACTAGACAGCTTAATTAGTTGATGTAAGAAGTCTATTTTCTTTTACCATGGTATATACAAAAAATTCCAAGTGAGCCACTCAAAGGATGTGGTAATGCTTTCTATGTACACTTAGCTTCCTAGATGCCATATGTCTGTGTTGTCATTGACAGATTTCACAATTTGTCGACCCAGTTTTACAATTCTTTGTGACCCTTTTACCAGTTTTTTAAGTGCTACATGAAGGCTTGCTTAAGAAGTGTACTCATTGCTGATATGGGAGGTATTGGTTTATACTGACTTTGCAGATTATTAAACTGTTAATGTTCTCCCCAAAAACAAAACTCGAAAGCCTTGTTATGTGACGAATGTATAAGACAGAAAGTCATGGCATTTTTTCCCATCTTAGTTCAACCCATCTTATCATCTGGTGTTGCTTGTCTTGCCATAGCCCACTCTTGATCTGTTTGCTTCCTGAAACAGGAACAAGAGTCAGGACCTAGTGAAGGTCTAATTTACTTCCTTACCTTATGTCACTGTCCTGCCTTCCCCATTAGGGTAGGTGTGCAATAGCTATAGCCAACAGGCAGCCTCAGGCTTATTACCAGAATCTGCACCAACTATAATATAGTGCAGCTTCTCTGGTCTCATTTGCTGGTGCTGCTGCAGAACCAGAAAGGAACAGTGTCTCCTTCCCCAATGAAAAAGTTGTGCTGCCCCACCCATTTGATTCTCTGGCATCAGGGATGCTATTCAGACCTTGCCAACAGGGTGATAGATGAACAGTTTGCTAGTTTGCCAGTGGGTAAGCATGGCAGGTGAAGTATTGTGAGTTCTGGATGCAATATAAAGATGTTTGTTAATTACTGATTCTTGAATTTATTGTGACATTAAGAGGATGGAGTTATGACCTTTACTGAAAACTAGAAAATATTTTGTAGCTGTAGTGCATAATATTTTTGTTTCATTAATCACTGGGAATTAAACTATTTCCGCATTTTAAGACTGATATCAATAGCTACTTTGTAGTAGTATTTGTAAATATGCATTGTGTAAATTTTGTAACCTATTCTGAACTTCAGTGTAAACAAGAGTTTCTTACTGGTAGGTAACTTTGTGGCTGTAAAAACCTATTATGTGCCTTTATGACCTCTCTTAACATGTAAAGGCAGGATAAAATGTATTTGTCAGTTTCTGCTGATGTTTTACTGGTTTAGTAGTATAATTACTTTTGAAACATTAATTAGGTAAGGATGCCTCTGAAATAAAAAGAGCCACTGCACATATCTGTAGAATGAACTATGAAGATAACAGAAACAAGAGACTACATAAAAAACAAGCAGAAGTAGCTGGTATCCTAGTGTGCATTTGTAGGTTGGAGAGAATGTAAATACATATGCATTTTCCTTTTGTTTGCTTTTTTTCCCCATTATTTACAAATAGTCCTCATTTTGTCATTTTGTTTTACAATGAACAGAGATTCAACCCGTGGACGTTCCTGCTGAGGCATGGGAAGAATTGTCAATGTCTGCTATAGAGTTATCAATCAGCACGTCAAACCAACAGCCAGACCTCAAAGTAAGAAAAAATTAAAATAAACAAATAATGCAATTATTTGGCTGAATAGATATTAAATAGGTTCATAGGTTCCTAGATTAGTACTAGGCTAATAGCCATTGTGGGCTATTTTAAGCCTAGCCATTTACCCCATGCAAGAATTAAACCCTGCACTTTGTGTCTGCAAGGTAAACACCTTAACCATTTTGCCAGCTTCCCACCCACACAAACTTTAAATTTGTTTTGTAGCTAAGCAATGTCAAAACTGGGAGCATGTATGCAATAACCATGTTTGTTCACTGATTTGACTTGTTTAACTGAGCTTTGTTTTCTGTGGTATCTTTCTGTGCAAGTTGCATGTATTATGTTTCAGTTTTTGTCTTTGTATCCAGGTTGTGGCTGAAAAGGTCTCCTTACTCATAGGTTTATAGATTAGTACTTGGCTAAATGCCCTTGTAGACCATTGTAAGCCTATCTATTTGCCCCATGTGGGAGTCAAACCCTGCACCATCTGTCTTATAGGGTAAATACTTGAATCATTTTGCCCAGACTCCCACTTTCCTCTTTCATAGTCTGCTGTATCTGGGGAAGAATGGCTGGGGGGCTCTTCTGGACCGAGTTGCTGGTAACTCCTATGAAGGGGGTCTGTTGTGTGATAGTATGATGAAAATTAGCAATGACATCAGCTCCTGTAACTCACAGCTTTTTTTTTTCTGCTTGTGCCTTATTGTATTTTTCAGCCCCACAAGACAACTCCCTGTTCAGTAAAGGAAGCACAGGACTGCTCCCTATCCAAGAGAAATCAGCTCACTACTAGCTACTTGAGCTTATTCCCCACGACAAACCTTTGTCACATGGGACTCCACAGGGATCAGACAGAATGATCTAGAATCTGTCACATGACATATCGTAACACTGATTGTAACTTCATTTTAAGTTGTTACAGTAGAAAATAATACTTGTAAATAACCAAGAATGCATTCCTTATGGCAACCTCGGGGGGAAAATTCTGTAGCAAGGGAAGTTCAGAACAGTTTGGATTCACCCTGCCTCTTGTGCCTTATTCAGTTCCTAAAATTGGATGGTGAACTTACATCAGTATATGTTACAACTGCTCAGCACAGATAATTCCAATTCAAAAGACAATGGGTCTCACCACAGGTGATGTAGATTTATTTTGAGGACAGATGTACTACAAATGAAACTAAGCCACATTTGTCAGTCCTTAATCAAGGAGCTCAGACATGACACTGCCAGCTTAGCTTAGGGGTGATGCCGCTGAGTTTTATAAATCAGCCATAGTGATGGCCAAAAGTTATCCACTGCACTGCAAAATATGAAGTGTGAGCAGACATGAAAACAACCTCAGATATTAGGTATACTGCAAAAACTCTAGGCAATGCAGTCAATCACTGGGTTCTGTTAATTTGCAAAGCAAGGCCTACAAATCTATTTATGATTACAAATTCTACTATTAAATGTATTTTAGTTTACAACTGCTGTGAAACTGAATGCCTGAGGAAAAAAAAATCAAATGTCATTCACTTCAGATTAAAGGGGTGGGGGCATTAACTTTTGTTTCCTCTCATGACGCATCTGCCCACTATCCAGACAAGTTGCATCTGTTAGTGGCACTCTTAAGTTGTTTTAAAGCTGTTTAAGTGCTGGTCTGTTCTGTTTTGTTGCCAAATCAGATTTTATGACATTTTGTTTATGGGGACAAAACTGGCCAAACGTTCCTTTTCCTGTGGGGCCCCAGAATTAAATTAGAGCTTCAGACTTGAAGTGACAAGAAATCCATGCTGCTTTACTGATTTTATGTTCTGCTGCATGTTTGGAATATGTGAACACATTTCATTATTGTTAAGTGTTCCAACTTTACACCGTCATTCCTTCACTGGCAAGGAACCATACAGTGGTATAGCCATACCCACAGACCCAAAACATTTGTGAGATTTGTGTTTCACAAGTGGCACTCTTCCCATAACCCTGTCCTGCTGGAAACTCACCTCCATATTTGTTTCTCAGCAGGGATTGTAGATAGTGTGGACATACTGGTACACAGTACTCCCCCACCCCCTGGACAGTATTTAGTTCACGTCTGTCTTCAGTCATACAGAGTCCAAGCTTGTCAGCTAAAGTCCATTGGACCTACAAACATACATCTGTAAGTCAGTTTTTAAACTTTGTCCAGATTGCCAAAATAGATCTAACTTTAGTAAAGCCTATCAAAATAGCACAAAGCAAGCATGAATCCCAAGCAGCATAAACATTAATTGAATTCTGACCAAAGTATTAAATAAAATATGTTTGCTTAATGCACACTCAAACCAGAGGCTGTGTGCTAAATGGTAAAAAGAACTGCCTCAGATTCCCCAAGCAAAATGTATAAAAAGCTAAGGGATATCACTTGAAGTTTCAAACAAACATTAACTCTGCAAATGGTTTGCCAAAAAACATGTTGGTAAGGCTGGTGCACAATTCATAAATAAACTCATTTAGGACACTGGAGCGGGGAAAGAAAAAAAGATGTCCAGTGTTTAGGCCTTAAAATCAATTGCCCACACACCAAATATTGACAGTCTTTCAACTTCACAATATGCCATACAAGGTTGTAAGGTACTTGTTACAGCGAGAATGAGTAACAAATACAGAATAAAGTTACTAAAAAAATACAAACCTTTAGAAAAGCATACTAGAAGTCTACTTACAGCTGTAGGCATCAAACACAAAAATATAGCAGTCCTATGGCTTCACAACACACAAATCAGAGATAAGGAGGTCTGCTATCCCATGTCCCTGAAAAAAAAAACATTTGTATCCCTCCCATGGCAAGAAGGGATCTTTTTTTTTTTTTTTTTTTTTTTTTTTTTTTTTTTTTAAGTGTAAGAAACTATTGCAGCAGTTTCCTTAGGCGGTGGCCATCTTAAAGAAGGATCTTTCACTGAGCACTAGTAAGTAATAAGTTCCACTTAATGTAGTGCTGTTGATACAAAATGAGTAACTACAGTCATGCATTGGTCAGCAAGTTTGCCAGAGGACAGCAGTAGGCCTTTAAGCAATCTGAAGGCAATTGTATTGCTCTAGCTGAAACGGGTAACAGTCTGTCCCTTGTATGAAATGGCAGTGATTTTCTAAACTGCTGAGGTGAAGGAGTCTAAAAGTCTTATCAGCTGTTTATTAAAATGTTGCGTTATATGTAGAGAGAGGACCAATAATATCCAAGGCATATTCTATACTTGGAATTAACACATTAAAGGCAATTGACACGCGTACTTCTCTTATGAAGCAATACAATTCTGTTGTGTGAGAATGTGATATACTGCAGGGTACCTTGAGTTGCTGTAAAACTTTAGAGGTGGACTGCTCACCAAGATTATAAAAAGACAGCATCACCTAGAAGAATGCCTAGATGCCTGTGTTTAGTAAAGCAGAGCAGTAAACCACAGGTGTCAGTAACGTGGTCTTTTTATTAGTTAAATTTTATGAGACGAGATTGCTAGTTGTCTGATGAAGTTTCAAGACTGGGATGAAAGCAGTCACCATGTTCAAATTTCCACTTGTGACAAAGTGCATCCAGGGTGCATCCCCTCCTTCAGCTCTTAGAGAACTGACCCTTAGTAATGAAGGTATTTCCCTACCATATCCCATGGTAGCAATGTTTGATGCAAGTAGTGCATTATTTTCACAATTTCATTTAATATATTTAAGCACCACCCCTTAAACAGAATGCATGGAAGGGACAGCAGTTGTCAAAACTCCCCCCTCCAACATGAGGACTTGCTGCCCCCCCCCAAGAGTTAAAAAGCTCAATCTGATGTTGTTAGTCTTCATTCTATTCATCACTGATGGGTTATCGGTTCTGTCCTCAGAACCGAGTCGGCCTTATACCAAGCTTGCACAAGTCAAAAACTCTCGAGCTAAGCTTTTACCCATAATACCCTTCTTCCTGTTACCCCAGATCTCGTTTGCCACGTAGCTGTAAAGCTGCGTTGAAGCCAGCTTTCAGCTAAGTATTAGATATTTTTGATATATAGTGCTTTTTGAAAAGTCTTGATAGTTTACCCCCTTTTTACTCTTTTCTAGCTATTGCTATGTTGCTACCCACTCTTCCAAATTTTTTTCCTGTCAAACTACCTGTTGGTAATCTTTGTACCATCGCTGGTACACTCCCTTCTGTCTATTCGCTGTGGTAATCTTCTAGTACCCTTCTTAGTATTTTCCTTCTGCTTTTTACTGCCTGTGTGTATAATATTAATATTGTTTTTGTTGTTGTCTGCTTGTTTTCTTTGTAATGCCTTTGGTAGTATTGGATTTATCATGTCTGAAAAAAGGGCACTTCAGCTTCAAACAATGCATGAAGTGTGGGGAAAAAATGCCGAATAGTGATGCTCATGATGACTGTGTGTATTGTTTGGGAGGGTTACATAGTAGAAACACGAAAGATCTAAAACGCGAATGTACACATAAAGGTCGATGTACATACACAGCAAAACCCGTAAACAGCAAAAATCAAAACGCCGAACATGATGTTCTTCATCTCACATTGCTGCAGTCCTTACACTTGGGTAGTCCGCTGTCCTCGGTCGGCCCGAATATCAAAGTATAAGGCTGACGTCGGTCAAGGCGCATTTGACTGACATCAGGACGTCAGGGTACAAATGCGCATGACCGACGTCATATCCTCAGTCTTTTTTGCCACATGGTCCGATGCAGAAGCAGCATTGCAAGTGCCGGTTGGCGTTCTGAGATTTTTCGATTTCGAAGTTTCAGACCGAGTTCAAAGTTGGCTAAGTACCCCGTTGGGGAATATTTTAGTTTTTTCTTGCCTCAGTGATTTACCAGATGTCAGAAAAAGTCAATAATTGCATTTCTTGTGGGAAACAGATACCGCATAGAGATTATCATACTTTGTGTATTCCTTGCTTAGGGCCTGAGCACGACGTTGTTGGCTGTCGCTCTTGTGCTAGATTTAATAAACGCACTATAAAGAGAAGGTTGGATTGTGCAAGGTTAGTCTTTGGGAAGCGGTGTAATTATAAAATGCCGTCGGATGCTCCGACGCCCGCTTCTTCGAAGAAGCGCAAGGACAAGGCAGTTAAGCCTAGGCTAGAAGAACCGTCTGTACCGGACGCCGGTTCTTTAGAGGTGTCGGTGGAGCCGGTGGCTCCGCCGGAGGTTTCTTTGTGTTCCCAGGGTGAGACCTTATTATTGCAAGATGTGGCCTCTCAGGAGGCAAGTCAGGCTGAGGGGGCTTCTCAGGTTACTATACTCCCCTCCCTTCCTAGGGTGGCTAGGCCCTCTCCTTCTGTTTCAAAGGCTTCTCCCAGGGGCAGGCCAGGTTTGGCTTCAGTTGGTGTTACCCCTAGTTCTTCAGGTACTGTGCCCAAGAAGCATATGCTTAAAATGGCAGAAGATTTGATTACTTTAATTAGGGGTTCTATGCCCCCTCCTAATAAGAGACCTAGGTTGGAACCTGAGTTGGGGGGTTTTGAGCAGGCTTCGGATGTTTCAGAGTCTTCGGCTGAAGACTTGCAGGAGTACTCTCCTTATTCTGATTCTGATGTGGATGATTCTACTCCTTCTGCTTCTCCTCCTGAGGATTTTTCTTTTTCAGAAACTCTTCATTCCATGAGGGAGCATTTTAAGTGGGAAGGTCAGGACTTCTCTGATTCCAGGAAAAGGCTTAGGGAATTTTTGTTTTTACCCCAGCATAGGCTTTTGGCTATACCTCCTGTTTTGGATGTAGTAGAAGATGTTTTTACAGAGGCTTCTCTTAATCCTGATTCTTTGCCTCCTGCTCCTGTTAAGCCGGATAGGTATTACAGGGTGCCTGAAGCTCATAAGTATCTTTTAAGAGTCCTAGGGCTGACCCAGAAACTGTTAGTCAGGGGCCTAAAGGTGTTAAGGCTTCTGTTGTTAAGAATCCGGTTCCTGCAGACAAAGAGGCTAGGGCCTTGGATAGATGGGGAAAGAAAGTTTATACTTCTTCCACTCTTGCTATGAGGGCTTTGAATTGCCAGTTTCACATGTTGAAATACCAGAACTATCTCCTTTCACAACTAAAGTCTAAGGTTGATGCTCTGGCGGTAGGTATTGATTGTAAAGAGTTGCAAGATTTAGTGCATGTTTCTGAACAGGTGGGTAAGCATTCTTTGCAATGTGGTTTTGATGCTGTACAGGCCTCGTCTAGGGTGGCTGCCACTGGGTCAGTTCTTCGCAGGCACGCCTGGCTAAGGGATCAAAATTTGTCTGAACATGTTAAAACAAGGATTTTAGATGCTCCTTTACAATCTGATGTGTTGTTTGGTTCTCCTGTTGAGGCAGTTTTAAAGAAAATGGAAGACAAGGCTAAGTCTATGCAGACTGTTAAAGATTTTTTGCAGGTCCAGCCGCCAAAGTTTAGTAGAAATTGGCCTACTAAGGGGTGGACGTATCCTTCTTATGATTCCCAGTCTAGGGGTAGATCTAGACGTGGTAGGGGCAGAGCTCAGGGCTCTTTCAGGCCTAGAACAGGGAGTTCTCCTGCACAGTCTTCGGGTGAGGGTAGGGGTCAGTCCTTTCGTAAACAGACCCAATGACCTACCTTTTCAGCTGCCAGAGCCTTCTCGTCTGGCAGCACCTTTGGGAGGAAGGTTGGCACTTTTCAAAGAAAATTGGAGTTTAATTACCCAAGACAGATGGGTATTGGATATCATACACCACGGTTACAGGTTTTATTTCCATACCTTGCCTCCTTTCAAAGGCATGCCAGACATTCCTCCTCAACAAAGAATAGAGGCTCACAAGCAAGTTTCTCTGTTACTCCAAATAGGGGACATACAGCCGGTCCCTATGCCAGAAGTGGGCCTAGGATTTTATTCTCGCCTGTTCCTAGTACCAAAGAAGGGGAACACGTGGAGACCAATTTTGGATTTATCTACCCTCAACACTTATCTGGACATTCCCAAGTTCAAAATGTTGACGTTACAGCAGCTTTTACCTCTGCTGGGCAAAGATCATTGGATGGTAACTTTGGATCTCAAGGAGGCTTACCTTCATGTTTCTATCAGACTAAGTTGCAGGAAGTATCTGCGTTTTCGAGCTGGGACTTCTCACTATCAGTTCTCTGCATTGCCCTTTGGCTTATCTACTGCGCCCAGAGTATTCACAAAAGTTCTGGCTCCAGTGATAGCTTTCTTCAGGCTAAAAGGAATACAGATCTATCCTTATTTGGACGACTGCCTGATTCTGGCTCAAGGAAGGAAGAGCTTCTTCATCATTTGGAATATGTGATAGCAGTGCTAAGATGCCTGGGGTATTCTGTGAACGAAATAAAGTCCAGTCTAGTACCCTCTCAGGACATGTGCTTTCTGGGTGTGAGACTGAATACAGCATCTCAGATGGCCTTTTTAACCCCGGACAAACAAAAGAGTCTATCCCTTTACTTCAGTCAACTATCTCATCAGTCCGTGCTGACTGCAAGGACAGTCCTTCAAGCATTAGGGTTCATGGCATCTTGTATTCTGGTGCTTCCCAATGCCAAACTGCATATGAGGAAGCTACAATGGTATCGCAAAAATGTATGGACACAGCACTGCCAGGATCTGGACACTGTCATTCAAATAATACCTTGCATTCAAAAGGAGTTTTTATGGTGGGCTCAGGAATGTCACCTAAACAAGGGACTCTCTGTGACCCGGCCAGAGGCGAGTCAGATTTTAACGACAGATGCCTCAGACAAAGCTTGGGGAGCTCATCTACATGGAAAGTGGATACAAAACAAGTGGCCTGTCAGACTACAACATCTACATATCAACATGAAGGAGATGTTAGCAGTCCAGTTTGCATTAATAGCTTTCAAGGAATTACTTCTTCCAGGGCAGGTGTTGATTCTAACAGACAACACAACTGTCATGTGGTACATCAACAAGCAAGGGGAACATTCTTATCCTCTATGCAGGCAAGCAATGATTTTGTGGGAGACTGCTCTCAGTTTACAGCTCAATCTTCAGGCAAGGTTTCTGCCAGGAGCACAGAACTCCTTAGCAGATGTGTTGAGCAGACGAATTATGGATCCCCACGAGTGGAAATTGGATCCTCTTGTATTTCAGAAATTGACAGTGTCATGGGGAACTCCAGACATAGATCTGTTCGCTTCTCCACTAAACCATCAGCTGCCAAAGTTTTGCACAAAAAGGTTTCATCCCACAGCTTGGAAAGTGGATGCTCTTTCTTTCATTTGGAGCAATCTTCATGTGTATGCCTTTCCTCCTCTGCCTCTCCTCCCAAAGGTACTTCTAAAGGTCAGACAGGACAAGCCAAGGATGATTTTAATAGCTCCAGATTGGCCTCGACAGCACTGGTACCCATTACTGAGAAGTCTGGTACGGAAGCCTCCATGGCCTTTGCCTTTGATTCCACACCTGTTGTCACAGGAGGACAGCCATTTGCTGAATGTCAAACTTCACTCTCTTCACCTAACAGCCTGGCATATTCTGTTTTGAACCATAGAGGGTCTCAACTTCCACAACAAGTTTTGAATGTGATTTTGGAAGCTAGAAGGCCTAGTACAAGGAAAGTGTACGCAGATAAATGGAAGAGATTTTTATTTTGGAGTGCAGCAAAAGATTTTGATGTTTCTGAGCCAAATTTGAGTGTGGCTCTTCAATATCTTACTGAGTTACTGGACAAGGGTTTGTCTTTCTCTTCTATTAAGGTTCATGCTGCAGCAATTTCGGCTCACTATGATTGTGTCCCACCATTGTTTTCTCATCCTTTATTCAAGCAATTTCTTAGAGGGGCAAAGAATATAAGACCACCACGAAGAGCTCCTACTCCTGCTTGGGATCTCAATTTTGTGTTGGAGAAACTCACTCTACAACCTTTTGAGCCTGCGGCTACTTCTGAGTTGAAATATTTATCATGGAAGACTGCTTTTTTGTTGGCAATTACCTCTGCAAGAAGGGTTTCTGAATTGCAGGCCCTTATGGCAGTTGAGCCTTTCTTGATTTTCCATAAGGATAGGGTATCATTACGTACTAATCCTTCCTTTATGCCTAAGGTGGTTTCTAGTGTGGCTTTAAACCAAACTATTCATTTGCCTACTTTTTATGCAAATCCCCAAAATAAAGGGGAGACGATTTTGCACACTTTAGAGGTACACAGGAAGTTGCGTTATTATTTGGACAGAACTAAAGGGTTCAGGCAGTCTCAGCAGTTGTTTGTTTCTTTTGCTTTGAGTTCTCAGGGCAAGCCTGTGTCTAAACAAACTATTTCTAAGTGGATTGGGTTTTGCATTGCTTTCTGTTATTCCCATCATGGCAAGGAGGTTCCAGCTGGGATTAGGCCTCATTCCACTAGGGCTACTGCCACTTCAACAGCTTTTTTGAGGGGAGTGGCAACCAAGGATATTTTGGAGGCAGCTACTTGGAGTTCAGTGCATACTTTCTCTAGGCATTATCACCTGCCACTTTACTCTAAATCCAGGGCTGGTTTTGCTACTGCTGTTTTGCAGGGCATGTTGGCAGCTCCTGCTTCCTTGTAGTTAGCCATCCTCCCTTACCTCTGCTTTGGGATTCTACCCAAGTGTAAGGACTGCAGCAATGTGAGATGAAGAACATAGTACAGTTTTGTACCTACCATAAATGTAGATGTTCAAGATCCACATTGCTGCAGTCCGATTTACCCTCCCTCCTCCCCCCTGCAGTTAGAGGTGGTTGTGTGGGTTGGGTTGTACATATTGTGTATATTGTATATTTTGTACATATAGTTAGTGCAAGGGTGGTTGGTTGGTTGTTTGCTGTCTTTGGGTTTTGACCTTTATTTTTAGGGTCTTCTGACATCTGGGGCAAGAAAAGACTGAGGATATGACGTCGGTCATGCGCATTTGTACCCTGACGTCCTGATGTCAGTCAAATGCGGCTTGACCGACGTCAGCCTTATACTTTGACATTCGGGCTGACCGAGGACAGCGGACTACCCAAGTGTAAGGACTGCAGCAATGTGGATCTTCGAACATCTACATTTATGGTAGGTACAAAACTGTACTTTTCCTAGCCAGCAGAGCGGCAGTGGGGATAAAGAAATATATCCTTTTTCCCACTGTAGTGTGTTCTCGGAGTTGGTGTATTTAAGAAGGGGGGTGTGCAGGGGGCTTGCCCCCCCACATAAGCATGCAAATATATTTCTTTTTTTTATTTTGTACTTACCTGTGTGGCACGTTTTGTTGACGAAACACGTTCGGCATTTTGATTTTCTCCATTTTTGTGTTTCACTGTGTATGTACATCGACCTTTATGTGTCGATGTACATACATTCGCATTTTAGATCTTTTGGGGTTGTAATATAGACCCGTTTAGATGTGCCTCATCTCTCTGTCCAACCACCTTGCTCTATTTGTCAGGGATTTAGTTCCTGTACTTTGAATAAAAGAAAGAATAAATTGATTCCAAAGGGCCTTCTTAAATCGCCCTTTTCAGAGGCATTCTCTCCATCGGAGGGTTCACCCCCTCCTAGGAAAGAGAAAAAGATGCCACATTCAGTTCCCTCCTCACCTTCTGGTGAGAAGGAGAGACAAACTAAACCCAAACTAGCGAAAATCTCCGTACCGGACCAGAAGCCAGCTTCTACAGCACCAATTTTGGTACTGTCTACTACAGTTTTGTCGGCACCTCCTTCGGCAGCAACGTCTATGGCACCGACTGTGACTGAAACTCAAATTTTGACCTCTGCTCCAATCTTGACACCGAGCCTTCCTGCGGTTCCACTCGCTCAGGTGGACACTCCTCCCTCGATCGTCTCAAAATTGGAGATGGGGATGCCGTTAGATACTCAAGCACAGACCCAATATTCCCCATCTGTGGACACTTTCCTGGGGCAGATATAGCCCTTTGCTACAGTGTCCAGAGCTCCCGTTGGGGATATCCCTGAGATCCCCCAGGAGCCTCTCTGAACTAGACGTTGTGCGCTTTGTGGACCAGCTACTGACAGCCAGGGGGCTTCCTTCAGATTTAAAAACCCAATCCCTTCTTTGACTTGGAAATATTGCTTCACGGACTCCATCTTGCAGGTTTCGAAGCCCATGACACCGACGCTGTCTCGGCACCCACAGCTTCATTGCCAATAGTGGATCTCACTTTGGCCCCAGAGCCAGCCCTTTGGCCTTTGGTTCCTTCAGTACCAGGTCTTCCTCAGACCTGGGATTGGACTACAGGCTCTTCGGTACCGGGTTCGGTGCCAACCCGGTCTGTGGTACCATCCCTGGTGCCAGGAGCTCTGTCGGTACCGATCCAGCTTGAGGCTCCATTCCTGGGAGCAGGCTCAATGGAGCAGGGTGTGACCTTGGTTCCGAAGTTGTCCTTCTTGGTTCCAGGCTCCCACCCCTCTTCAGGCAGCTGGGTTTCAGGCAATGGAGAGGGCCCTTGCCTCTGTTGGCAAGCCTACGGCATCAGAAACCCAACCATGTCCTCCCCCTGAGCTGCAGCTGTCACAAGACACTGTCCTGGGACATTGAGCACGGGAGCCCCAGGAGTCCCTATTGCAGGGTGCACGTTCCTCCAGGTCCTCCTCAGAAGTTCCCACTGTGGAAATTCCAAGGAAGAAATCATGCAAGAGGAAGCGCATGGACTCCCCTGAGAAATCCCTTACAGATGATTTGAATTACAATGAAGGGGAAGGATCCCCACGATCACCCCCTGAAGATGTCTCCTTCAAAGACATCCTTGAGATCTTGAAACAGAGGGGTGATTGGAAGTCAAAAACTCCTTCCTCTGAGGAATCCGTTTTCCTGCAGGCTTTTCGTGCTCGACCATCTTACCTCTTGGGTGACCCCACCTGCATACGAGCTTGTTCAGCTTGTGGTGCAGCGTGCCTGGAGGAACCCTGTGTCTGCTGAGGCAATCCCGCGAAGACCAGACAAGATTTTATCTCTCCCTGAAGAAAATCAACATTGGTCAAAAGGTTTACCAGTAGATGCTATGGTGGTGGAGGTGGCCACAAAGAAAGAGCTCACTGAGGAGAGCCACACTATTCACCCACCTAACAGAGAGTCCCTAGCGGTGGACAGACTGAGGAAGTGAGTGTTTGCTTCATTGACCTATGCAATTCGGTCCTTGAACTACATGGCACATTTCACCAGACTCCAGAGAGGCCTAATCTCTGAACTGTCTAGTACTCCATCAGGACAGGTACCTGATAAGGCAAATGACAAGGTAGCCTCGCAGCTAACAACCCTGGAATCAATATCAAATTCAACCATGAGATTAATTTCACATGCAACCAAAGGGGTGGCAAGAGCTGCAGGTTCAGGTGTAGTTATGAGACCTCATGCCCAGATGCGCTTATGTGACTTCACGGATCCTTTTAAGTCTTCCTTCCTTAATGCTCCAGTGGAAGCATCTTCCCTGTTTGGCCCTAAAGTGAAGGACACTCTAGCCAAAAATGTGAGCAGGATGAAAAGACCCTGTCTGCTGTTGGTGTACGTTTCTCCACTCCTCAACGCTCCTTTTCCAGGAACCAGAGTAGTGGGAAATTGTGGCACAAAAAGTCTTAGGGTCCTTTTCGTGACACATGTGGCGAGTTCACCCCCAGGGGGCAGAGGAAGCAACTCTTCCAGAAGATGCCCCTACAGAGGCAAAGGGGGTCCGCATAATCAGGGTTCCAGAGATCCATTTTCTGGACAACTCTATCAGCGCTCCTGAAGAGCGGCCTGATTGCTTTCCTCTGGAAGCAGTTGGGGGGTGTCTTTCTCTGCACCCCAAATGCCTGGCTTTTAATTACCACTTATTCTTGGGTGCAGAAGATAATAACCAGAGGTTACCAAATTACATTTGATTCCTACCCAAAACCACCAAAACGAATTCCCGACATTCCACCTAGCCTAAGGGAAGAAACAACTCTACAGATAGAAAAACTGTATCTAAAAAGAGTCATCCAGAAAGTCCCACCAGACCAGATCAGATCCGGATTCTTCTCAAGATTCTTTTTGGTGCCAAAAAAGACAGGGGACTGGAGACCAATTTTGGACCTCAGCAATTTAAACAAGGTCATCACCCAGACAAAATTCTGGATGATCATGGTTCAGTCCATCCTCCCCTTTCTGGAGGAAGGTGATTGGATGTGCTCGATAGACCTTCAGGATGTATATTACCACATCAAAATGGACAAACGGTCCAGAAGGTTCCTTCGCTTCCGGCTGGGAGCCAGTCATTACCAATTCCGCCCTCTGCCCTTTGGACTCTACAGTCCCAGAGTGTTCACCAAATGCATGGCAGCAATGACAGCTCACTTGAGACTACAAGGATTCCGGGTGTTTCCATACTTAGACGATTGGCTCCTTACTGCCTCCACCAAGCACCTACTGGTAATAGCCTTGTACTACACTCTTTATTTTGCAAATCTTCTGGGAATCCCTTTAAACTGGGAGAAATCCAGTCTGACTCCAACCCAATCTTTGGAATTTATAGAGGTGAATTTCAATACCCATTCATGCTTAATCTCTCTCCCAGATCACAGGCTACGAAGATTAAGGATACAGCTCTGAGTGATACTCTGCCACAACATGGTGTCAGCTTGAAAGGTCCTGCAGCTATTAGGATCAATGACAGCATCAGTATCAATAGTACCCCTTGCAAGACTTCACATGAGACTTCTACAGTGGCTTTTGTTAACCCAATGATATCCATACCATCACCCATTGACCTTACAGATTCGAATAACAAATTGATGCAAGCAAGACCTATCTTGGTGGATGAAGTCAGAGACAAAGCTTCGGAGCTGACCCTTCCACCTCTCAACCCAGCACCATTGTGACCACGGACGCTTCCCTGATAGGGTGGGGGGAGGCATTTTCAGGGAATGACAGTCCAAGGCACATGGTCCGATTTAGAGGCAAATCTGCATATAAATGTTCTAGAACTAAGGGCAGTGCTTTTGGCGTTGCAAGCATTCCAGTCTGCCCTTCCTTCGGGAACAATCGCTATCCAATCGGACAACATGTCAGTAGTTTGGTATATCAACAAACAAGGAGGAACCAAGTCCTACCCCTTTTGTCGAGAGGCCATGAGAGTTTGACAGTGGGCGATAGCTTCCAACCGCCTTCTGATAGCAAAGCATATCCCAGGGAATTCCAACGTGATTGGAGACAAGTTGAGCAGATGCATTCTCCTACCTCACGAGTGGTCCCTCAACCCCAACATAGCGACAAATATTTTCAGCAATTGGGGCCAGCCTTGCTGTGACCCATTTGCCTCCCCATCCAACCACAAATGCAGTAACTACTTTGCCCTAATTCCCCTGCAGGGGGAGTCCCCGAGGGACGGTCTAATCCATGATTGGCCCACGGGACTTCTATATGCCTATCCCTTCATCCCTCTGATTCAGCAATTCGTGAAGAAAGCTCTACCATTGAAAAGCAAAGTGATCCTCATAGCACCTTATTGGCCTCAACAGGTATGGTTCTCCTTTTTCCGGCCTCACGTACTTAGCTGACCATGGATCCTGGATCCAACACCAGATCTGATTTCTCACCCCCAAGGGTTGAGCCACCCGAACTCGACCAGTTTCAAGCTCACAGCTTGGCTTCTCCACTTCCAATGATCACCAGGCATTGTAATCTCTCCTCTCCAGTACGTGACATTATCCTGGCTTCTCATAAACCGTCCACCAGGAAACTTTATGCTGACAAATGGAAAAGATTTTCAATTTGGTCTAGACAGAGAAAACTAAACCCATACTCAGCACCAGTCTCTGCCGTTCTACAGTACTTCTCAAACAACTTTGAAGAGGGTGCTGCAGCATCAACTATACGAGTTAATTTAGCTTCCATTTCAAACTTTCATAATGGTTTTGGTGACTCCACATAATTTCACATCGCCTAAGCAAAACCTTTTTGAAAGGAGTCTATCACTCCAGACCTCCACTTAAACAGCACGTAGAACCATGGAGTCTCACACTAGTCTTACAGTCTTTAACACGGCCTCCCTTTGAGCCTGCAGCCACTTGTGACATCAAGTTTCTAGCTTGGAAATCCATTTTTCTGGTGGCCATTAGATAGGCCAGATGCATTTCCGTGCTCCATGCTCTTTTCATGAAGCCTCCTTATTTGATTTTCCATAAGGACAGAGTATCACTACGGACTAATCCTTCCTTCCTTACCAAAGGAATCTCTGAGTTCTCTATTAATCAGACTATTGACCTACCAGTTTTCTTTCCCAAATATTCAAACAAAGGAGAGTATTGTTTACATTTACTTGATGTCCACAGACCGCTGAGATTTTATTTAGACAGGGCAAAAACAATCCATAAATCAGACCAGTTATTTATATATTTCTCTGGTCCTAAAATAGGAAAGTCAGTTTCTAAGGTGACCTTATCTAAATGGCTTAGAGACTGTGTAATTTTCATTTATCATCATGAAAAAAAGTCTGCACCACAGAAAATCAAGCTCACTCCACCAGATCAATGGCAACTTCTGTAGCGTTCCACTCTAGAGCTTCCATGAATGACATCTGTGCAGCGGCTACATGGGCTACTCCTCATACCTTTATCATGCATTACAAATTGGATCTGGTTTCCAGGGGAAGAGCTTCATTTGGCTCAATGGTGCTCAGGAATATTCTTCCATAAGGGCCACCCAGGTGACACAAGGTAGCTGGGGACTCTGTCCCATCAGTGATGAATGGAATGAAGATCAAAAATATCAGATAAAGACGTTTTGTCTTACCATAACATTCCATCTGTGTTGTTGATCTTCATCCATTCATCACATCCCATCCTTCCTCCCCCTCCTAGAGGCTCCTGGGGGATACTTTGGGTCCAACTCCTGGATTAGGGTTATTGGTCAGAGACCGCCTCTGGTTTACTAAGTTAGGACAAACTCAATCTGGGGTAACAGAGAGAAAGGTGTTATGGGTAATAACTTAGCTCAAGAGGTTTTGGCTGGCGTAAGCTTGGTATAAGGCCGACTTGGTTCCGAGGACGAAACTGATAGCCCATCATTGATGAATGGATGAAGATCAACAGCACAGATGGAATGTTATGGTAAGACATTTTTTTGAATTTAATTGTATTACTGGGATAGATACAGGAGAGAGTAAAGGACTTGTTCCTATAGCTTATATGAGGTACTGTTCATTTCAGTAGACATTTCCAACATGTTACAAGCTGCTGTATCAGCATTTTCAGCACAGCGCCAAACCCCTTTGTCATTTCAGAATAAATCTCCAAAATGAATGAGATAACAAACTATGCAGATCATTTCAAAAACGTAGCCTGTATGACACTGAAAAGAGAGACAGAGGGAGGATTTCTGCCTTATGTACAGGAACTTGGACCCTATCCTATCTACTGCACATTCACAAGTCTAAATAGGGCATAAACACCTACCCAAGAGATCTAACTCTCTTTTGCAAAAAAAAAAAAAAAAAAACACATGGAAGAATATGAATCACAGCGAATACTACTTCTCCATCAGAGAGTTTGCTTTTCTTACTCTGTGCAAACATAATCTGGACAAATGGATAAGTAACTGCAAATTCATCCCTAGTTTAGCACCCTTGACCCTCATGGATAGCGGCAACATGTAAATGTTTTGCTCAGTTCTGGGTTATTCATACTTAATATAAGAGCTAAAAACTTCACTGAATGTATAGCTAAATGTCTAAATATCACAGATTAATAACCTATTAAGTACCCAGGAACAAATATCACCTTATGGAGAATAGTTTTGGCATCCAAGTTGTCAGACTGGCCACAGAGCAATAAGAGTCCAGACTGCAACCTACAAAAGATCAGTGACGCAGGGGATGCAGAAGCCTGGCAAGACAGAACTGAATGGCAAACACAAGCTCACTCATCTGGGTGGGTGAAGCAGACTGGTCCATAGCACTGTCACCTCACAGAAGGGTCACACAGATAGAGCAATAATGATTGTGGATGTGCATGTTCCACTGAGGAGCACACATTCATTATAGCTGGGATAAACATATGCACCTTCAGGGACTGTAGTAATACAAGGATCATCTAGGCAAGCAAGTCAGCCTGCCTGGTACCAAATATTCAGCAACTCATCATTCCTCAATGGAGTCTGTATCCACACACGACAACAAGCAATGCAGGACATCAGTGCAACTAAAGGCGTTTTGCAACTTGCAAGACACAGCTGACAATGGTGCCTCTTTTGCTGGGTCTACTTATCCCTCCTGACTTCTAGCAACTTCCACTACATAAGAGTTGAGGCCATTGAGAAGATTCAGGCATCCTGTGACAGTATCATTCTGTTGCACTGGGGTATTTCTTATTTACTAGGAACGCTAATAGGAGGTCATAGAGTGACCAGAGGTAAACCGCAAATCATTTGGGCATAAGGGAAAACATTGGAAAGATACCCTGTTCACCTTTGGCAGCTCTTCATCAGGATCACTTCTGTACATCCTGGACATGCACCCTTTTTCTTCACTCAGTGAATGGGCAATGCCCATCCTTTCCTGCCAGGACATCAGACAATGTAAAAACATGGGTTCCATACCAGCAGCTCAGACATCTGAGCCAGTAATCAAACTTGAGTTACCTGGGTTGTATTCAGGGCTTCCTCAAAGCTGCAGGCCTGGCTTACAAGGCTGGATTTTGCTGGGTAATTGTTTCAGACTCATTTGAGCTTTGTACATTTCTAAGAATAATCTGTATGTAGTGTTTGTAAATCCCAATTTGTCTTAGTCAAAACTGACCCACCTCAGATGCTAGAACCATCCCAAAAGCTGTGGGTTCTGTCACCAGAGCAATTGGTTGTTTAGTTTTGCATTGCAAACCAATTCCAATGACATGCTATATATTTTCATTTGGGGGAGGGAGCAATCCCAAGATGCAAATATTTAGACAGTTTTTTTTTTTTGGGGGGGGGGGCACTTCCAAGTTGCAAATAATTAGACAATAGACCTCTCTACTAGAGTCTAAAATGGCTGAACACCTTACTGTTAGTAAAAGCTTTGGGATACTATCCCTTGTGTCTGGCCAAATGACCAGTAATCAGTATAATTACAAATACATATCTCAGGTTTCCCCAAAGCAGGCCAGACCTATTTGTCATTGGGCATTATACAGTCAGCAAAAACAAGAATGTAAAGTATTACTAGACAATTTAGAATGCAGCTATAATGTTTTAACAGGGCTAAAATTTTAAGTTAAAAATTGCAGACTCAAAACAAAAACAACTTCATGATCAGAACCCCTAGATCATACCTGCTGTGGTGTGGCAGTTTTTGCAGTTCCAATGGCCCAGACTGGTTCATAAGCCAAATCAACATGTGTCCAATCCGATAAGAAAAGTTACCACTGTGGGCAGGAGTTTAAATCAGTAGTGAGATACAGTGGTGCCCCCCCCCCCCCCCCCAAGTCCACTCTTAAAATCTTGCATCAGAAAAAAATATAGCCAAGGCTAAAAAAGTAGTATTTTCTCAAGTAGAGAAATTATTCAGTCTGTCCAAAGTCTAGAGAGCTGAGATTCAAGCCAAAGCTTCAGAGGAAGGTTCACTGCTGGATCCAAATCTTCTTGATAGAAAGTGTGATACAGTCTCAACAGGTAACCACAATGACTGCAAAATTCCATTCAGTAATTATCCAAAGGGTCAGATCATTTTACTTTAACAGGCTTAGAAATTTGATTTACGTATGCAAAAACCTGCATGCCATATGGCTTCACAAACAAGCATTAAACGAGTGTTACAGCAGCAGTTCCAACACCAATAAACAGTCATTGCCAATAAGGTGCTAGGTTCTGCAGAAATTACTGTGGCTTAGCCAACACTCAGTGTCTTGTCCCCCAGTTTATAAATGCAACGGATAATGGAGTTCCCTAAACAAAGGGTGTAGTCCCAGTTGCACTGTTATTGGTGCTTGCATTTTGGATAGGTTTTTGATGTGTTGAGAACTAAAAATACATAATACACCCCCCCCCCCCTGCTGACTTGGTTTTTATGAACCAAAACACCCACACAGACTCAGGGGGCAGGGTGTAACACCAGAGTCACCATCAGTCCTCAATTCTCAAACCCTGAAACTTGGTGGGGGGGGGTAACAAATCTGTCAACTGCATGAATTCATTATGGCTGACTGCATGTGTCAAGGTACATGATACAGTTATCAGCACTGACGATATGGATGTAAGTAAATGAAAGTCTCTGGCCAGCAACTTGGGACCAGCAACAAAACACAAGGGGGCTACTGAGCATAATCTTAAAGAGGTGTTATGGGAAAGCAAATCATCCCATCTACAATGGGCGCAGATAAGTGACAGCAGGGATTCTTTGCCGACCCTTGATCATAGTATCAGTAAACTCATTATAAAACTATAATCAAACTCTATAAAACACACATTGGAGATTAATAGCAGTCTACAGTTTAAAAAAAATCAGACTAACTTCTTTGTCAGCTAAGGAGAGGCAGCTCTGGCTGCTAGTCTAGAAAGTCCAAAGCAGTCGTGAAGAACAAAAACTCTAAGGGAGGACCTCAGAAAACTGGGCAGAACGGGATTAGAAATAACTTTTTTTTTTTAGATTTTTTTCTTTTTGCTATCCTGTATTCCTGTATTTGTTGTTCTTCATTTTTTTATTATTAAAAAGTACAGTATGTAACATGTTTGGTTAAAGCCATTGCTTCATTGATTTAACAGTTTTTCTGTAACAGTACAAAACAAAACTGTCCAGACAGGCAGTAATTGTAGCTGAATTTTGTCATTTAACATACTAACTTTATAATTAATTTCTGTAAAACATATGCTGAGTAGTATTCTTTGTGTGGTTTTGTCAAAGTAACCTTCTAATTTCTGTTTTAATGGCAGCTTAATCAAAGCCTGTTGATATGTCTCTGGTAAAAAACATTGTTGGTACTACAGCCCGAGTCTTAGGGTTGCATTATTTCAGAAGCTACTTAACAGCATCTAAATGTATCTGGCATAAATACGACTGTTATGGCACCAAGGTTCATAGCGTAGCTCTTGAATGTCCCTCATTTTGTCTCCGTATTTTAAAAAACAAGTCCCAACAACAGCAGAATCCGCTCACTTCGTTTAATAAAATCCACACAATGAATGAACTTTTAAGCGCTTTTCGTTTGCCAAATAGCAAACTTCTTCAGAAATCTCTTTCTGAAGAAGTTTGCTATTTGGCAGATGAAAAGCGCTTAAAAGTTCATTCATTGTGTGTATTTTATTAAACGAAGTGAGCGGATTCTGCTGTTGTTGGGACTTGTTTTTTGTTTTTATCAGTTTCTTGTCCCTTGTTGCTTTTACATGTCTCCGTATTTTGCTTTGAAGTGGAGGACTTGCATGATGGGTGCCAACAGAATTGCATATTGCTTAAAGCTGTCCCAGTGCGAAAATACATTAATTGTTTAAAGGTTAGTAAAAGTTGTCAGTTTGGTTAATTTCTGCTTACTGACTAGTAATTACACCACCCAGATGCCAGAAAAGAAGAAATTTGTGAAAAAAAGTAAAAATCTACCAGACAAGAAGAAGAGATAGCTCTGTTTGGCAAGGATTGTGCAGCTGTTAAGCAAAAAGCAACTCAAGTTCCAGCCTTAGTATAGAAAATGGCTTCCAGCAGTTTAGAGAAAATAATAAATCAGATGCACTCAGAAGTACTGGAAGAAAGTAAAGACAGATGACAGAATACTGTTAAAATAGGAGTAGCTTTTAGTAGCTATTCGGATGAGCTGATCATTTCTGTCCCTTACTTCTGCATTTTTAAGGAAAGACTGGATGAACATGAGACTTCTCAAGAAGAGTAATTTCAAAAAAGCAGAGTTAGAACACAAAGCACGCCTGAATTTTTTTTTTCTTTTTTTTTAACGGTAATAGATAAACTTTAAGGAATGGATTACATTAATATTATAAAAGTACATAAAAGCAACTAGTTATCCACAACAAAATGTGCTAACTGAGAGTACATGTCAACTACATGCGCCAAATCTGACCATCCAAAAGAAGAGACCACCTGTATTAGTAACAATACAGTCATACCAGCTGAAAGAGCTGTGCCTGACAAAACCCTGGCAAGAGGAAAATTGTTAAAATCTGGGGACACCAGAATGTTTATAGAAAATGATTATTCACGTACAACAGACATTAGAGAAGCACATTTATGCTGGCAATGAGGGCTGTCAAAACACAGGTGGGAGATGCAGTTTGCTATGTCCAGCTATCTTTAGATTATTTTTACTGGAGGATCAAAGATGTTTTTTTGATACAGAATGGACAATGGATGAAATACAGAAAAAGTTCACGAACAATGTGTGATCCAGAAAGCTTAAGGGGGGTCTGTTTCTTAATCACATAGAATAAAAAGAGAGATACTTTGCCAGTGAAACCTCCAAAACTGTGAATCCTCAAACTAGGGAATGATTCCTGGCATAAATGGACAGCTAACTTATCTCCAGCCAACAGGGAGCACTTCACCAGTTTATGTAACCTCATCAAAAAAGCTAGACACAAAAGTCATGCTGTGCTGCATCAATAAAACTCACTTAAAATATTTCCAAGAAGTTATGGAAAGAAGTTAATAACCTTACTAGTCAGAACCTACCCAGTACTATACTACCTAATGCCCCCCTCTTCTATGCCGATAAGATCCTCAGGCACTCTAGCAACATCCCTGAACCCTCTAGGTGTCCCTTCATGCCCTCCTCCAGAATACATCCCTGTCTTCACTTCAAACACAGGCTAGCCTCCCTTCTCAGCCATTTTAAGCTTAACCAGTTTCCTAAAGGTGAGACTCAACCCCTGTACCTTGTATTTGCAAGGTAAACACCTTAACTATTATGCCATCTCTACCCTCATCAGCTTGATGGCCTCCCTGAACAGACAATCTCCACCCTTGGTTCATTCATCACTATTCTGATTTCATTGTGAAATGTCTGTCAACGTATGTATAAGCTCTGTCTCTTAAACAGTACTTTGCCTAGTATCTGGAAAACTGTCATAATTAAACCTCTTCATAAACAGAAACATCCTACACTCTATGCTCATTTTCATCCCATTTCCATATTATATCAAACCTATGTTAAATCTTTGAAAAAAAAATATCTACTTCTGATTTGGTTTATCAGCAAATATAAACTTTTTTCTCAAAAACAACATGGATTCTGGTCAGGTAGAAGTACCTCTACTGCCTTATGATCACTTACAGACAACATCCTCATGGCTATGGACAAAAGGGTGCTGTCCTGAGCCACCTTTATTGAATTAACTAGGGTATTCAACTTGGTTAATCATACTATTTCAGACAACCTCATAGAAATAGGCATTAGTCCCAGTCCCATGCTGTGGTTCCACAACTACCTGTCCAATTGGAAATTCTCTGTCAACTATAACTCCATCATCTCAAACTGTTCTCCTCTACTGAAATATGTCACTCAAGGTTCTATTCTCACTTTAATGCTTTTTTCAGTCTGCATTAACAAACTTCCTTTGGACATATCTAGCTTTCATTTCCTCCTATACATTCATGATATGGTTCTTTACCTCTCAAGTCATTCTGTTTCCTTACTACAAGAAGAACTCAGATTTTCACAACCTTCGCCAGTGGAATAAGAATACAAATGTTATACTTGGCTCCTCAAAAACTAAAACCATGCTTTTTGGCACCAAACAAAAACTTACTAGATCAACAAAATCTTGACTGATTTATGATCATAATAGCACTTCTTTAAAACAAGTCCCGTCTTTCAAATATCTTGGGCTCTGACTAGACCCCTGTTTTACACGAATCTTACACCTGGACAGCACACATAAAAAGATTAACTCTCTCCTTTTTGGGCACAAATACTGTCCTTCTTTTTTGCCTAGTCAGCTAGATCAGCCTTTGGAAAAGGAATTCTCATCCCTCAAATTGAATTTGGTCTCCCACTGGTTGCTGCTGCCTCTACTAAAAACTCCTCAATGTTGCAAACCATTTCAGGCAAAATATGTAGATTTATCATGCTCTCCCCTAGACATGAACACCATTGCACTACATTTGGCAAAGGTAACTGACTTCCGCTTAAACAAAGAGTTGACCTCCTTTTAGGTTGCCTGTTATTCAAGCTCCTTCATGAGCTGTCTTTTCTTCCTTTAACTTTAAAACTATTAAGACTTCCTACATTACAACATCAGGAACCTCGAACACTCTGGTCCTCTGTTGCACCCCCCCCCCCCCCCCTGGCAGTCAAAACCTCATACATCCGAGCATGTTTTCTCTATTCTTGGTGCTAAAATGTGGGAATACCTCTCTCTCCCGGTCTAAAGGACTGCTCCTGTTATACCACATTTTGTGGGCAGCTAAAAGCAAATATTCAGTCAAAATGTTCAAGTACCACCACAGGACATGTCATTTAAACCTCTCCCCATCTTTTCTGTCACCCATTCACTTTACTCTGTATATCATCCCTTAGATATTCTCTCTCTAGGCTTGCCTAGCATACAGTTAGACTACCTATATGTATGCCAACTACTTGTATATAGTGCAACCATTCTTTTTTTCTTATTGTATTTAATAATGCATTTGTACTCTTGGTCATGATATGCTCTTTTCATCTAATTTCTGTAAAGTACTTCTGCATGCTTAGGCTACACTGGCATATTGTCCCCTGGGCTGAGACTGAAATTGCTAAGTACTGATCAGTAAACTTTCAAATAAATAGATTAAGTAAATAAATAAACATTTTTCACTGTGCCAAAGGAGACCACTTGAGAATAGGAAAATTCCAGGAGCCTACTAGAAAGATCAGGAGTACCTGGACTAAAACCAGAGGAATTTGTGTATTTAATTGAAAACTTTGAGAGCTGTCTGATAACTATATTGTGTCATGCACCAGTAAAAACTTTGGTAAATATGTAGGGTAATGATGTAAAATGAGACATTTGCACTTTCCTACCTCTGTTAAAAAGAGAAGAATTAAAGGAGTGGGCAGAAGAAGTGTTGCTACAAGAGCTGTTAGGGAAGATAGATGTTTCTTCAGAAGGGATAGCTAGAAAATGGGATAAAATGAAAGAAAGAAGAAGTTTGTCAATACTGGCAGACGAAAGTGCCAATCGTACAATAAATTATTGTGTAAATTGAGTGGATTGCCGACCTGTGCTTTTTGGTTTGATAAAATGAAAGAAGTAATAGGAAATTAGAGCAAATGGCAAAGGTTAAATTATTGCAGAAGAAGAGAAATCTCAAAGAACAAGCAAAGATGATGCAGAATGCTAAGGGAAGAAGTAATTGAGTATTTGGATAATATGCATGAGTTTAGAAAGGCTTCTGTTAAGTAGCTATTTTTGATACCAATTCTAGAGTTCAAAAACTTTTAGCACAATGACTTAGGCAACAGAGAATAGAAAGAGTTGTAGCCAGACCTAAGGAGCCCATGACAAAAATAACCAGAAATCCTATAAAGCTATTGCAGATATTTCAGAAATCCTCCAATTCCAAAGCTCCGACAGAAAGCTAGTTTGTTGGAGACAACCATTATTCTAATTGCTCCGTTTCTTCAACCTTATCTCTGGGACAAACCCTGGATTCTGGACCCAGTTCCGGACCTTCTGACACACCCATTGGGGATGGTTCATCCCAACCTAAACACCCTGAAATTAAAAACTTGGCTGCTCCGGTTCCCCTAATTGCCAGGTTTCCATCCATCTCCTCCCTAGTCAAGCATATCATTTTATCATCCCATAAAACTTCTACTCAAAAACTTAACAGAAGCAATGGAAGAAGTTTGTTATATGGGCAGACCGTTAAAAAAAAAAAAAAAAAAAAAGATCCTTTTACAGCACCAGTTAATTCCATGCTACAGTTTTTGTCTGAGATCTTCAGTGATGGAGCAGCAGCACTGTCAATTAAACTTCAATAAGCTGCAATCTCTAATTTTCGTATAGGAGAAAATAACCATCCTGTTATGTCACATAGACTTTGCAAAGCTTTTTTGAAGGGCACTGTTATGCTAAGGCCTCCATACAAACATCCAGTGCCCCCTTGGGATGTAAATTTCATCTTATCCGACATTATATTTCCCCCTTTGAGCCCTTAGCCACATGTGATATGAAATATATCTCATGGAGAACTCTGTTCTTGGTAGCAATTACTTCAGCCAGAAGAGTATCTGGGTTGCAAGCCATTAGACCTCCTTACCTAATCTTTCACAAAGATAGGGTGTCATTACGCACTAATCCATCCAAGGTTGTGACAGAAAATACCATTAACCAATCTATACACCTTCCAGTTTTCTTTCCCAACTTTTCCATTCAAGGTTGTGACAGAAAATACCCTTAACCAATCTATACACCTTCCAGTTTTCTTTCCCAACTTTCAAAAAAATGAGAGTATTCTTTGCATCTCCTGGATGTTCATAGACAATTACATTTCTATTTCCACAGAATTTGGAATTCAGGAAATCAGACCAGCTTTTCATCTCATATTCTGATACAAGGAAAGGTCATCCCATTTCAAAAGTCACATTATCCAGATGGCTTTCATCATGCATATCCCACATTTACAATTCTAAAAAGAAAGCCCTCCCAAATGTCGCTAAAGTTCATTCCACTAGATCTCTGGCCACGTCTGCTGCCTTTCATGCTAGACTGCCATTGGATAATATCTGTGCAGTGGCTACATTGGCAAGACCTCATACCTTTATTACTCATTACAAAGTGGATTTGGCATCTAGGAGTAGAGCCTGCTTTGGTTCTATGGTTTTGAAGAATATTCTCCCATGAGCCACCCAAGAGTTCAGTTGCTTGGAACGCGGTCATACATGTGAGAATAAAGGCGAGATTAACAACATCACATAAAGAAGTTATGTTCTTACCGTAACATTCCATGTGTGTTGTCCATCTTGTCCTTTATTCTCAGAACCCTCCCTCTTCCCCTGCCTAAAGTCCTGGAAGACGAGTTAACAAATAGGAATTCAGTGGAGCCATATAGCCTCAGAGAATATACCCTTTCAGTCTGGTTCTAATTTTATGGCAGAAGGTATATCCATATTTATGTACATCAGCAAATTGCTACCATGTGACCCCTTTTTATGTGCTGCTGAGGGACAAACAAGATCTGAGATAACTAGGGGAGTGCGTTATGGTTAAAGAACTGAGGCCCATGAGTTTTGCTAAGACCTCAAGCTAGAATATTGGCCGAGATGGATCCAACACATCAGATCCGAACCACATGTGAGAATAAAGGAAAAGATGCACAACACACATGGAACATTGTGGTAAAAACATAACATGTGAGAGTGTTCAATCTCGCCTTTGTTCTTACACATGGGTTCGGAGCCGATCCTCGGCTCCGTGTCGGCCGCTTGCAAGCTCTGCATCGAGAAGAAGCTCGAGATCACCTAATACCCACAATCCCCCTCTGCCTTTACCTCAGATCTAGTTTGCCGCTGCAGCGTTCGCATCACTGGGTCGAGCTCGAGCACCTAAGATAAGATTAAGAATTTTTTTCTTGTATTTTTTCTTGGTACTTTTATTATATATAGTTATTTAGTGATCTTTTGTGTGTGTGTGGTAAGGTTGAGGGAAACTCGGTACCGTTAAGTTGTTAAAACTTATTTAGAGTTCTCTTCTGGGCCTACCACCCCTTCTTGGATTGGACAACCGGATTGACTAACATTACTGGATTTGACAATTTTACCGGACTTGACTTTTTTACTGGATTTGACTTTTCTCTCCTTTATAGTGACATGTCTGAAAAGGCTAAATCGGGGTTTAAGTGTTGCCAATGTGGGCAAAAAATGTCAGTAACTGACAATCATAGTTCCTGCGTCTACTGTCTTGGCCCTCTCCATCTGCAAGAAGACTGCTCTATTTGTCATTCTTTCAGTGGGAGGGTCATGACAGATAGGCGCAGGAAACTAATGGATAGAGGTTTGTTAAAACCTTCCTTTCAGGAGGCTCTGGATGCTTCTGACCAGGCATCCAAGTCCTCGAAGGAATCGAAGACGTCGGAGCCCAAGTTATCGGCTCCGAGCTCTTCAGCTAAAGATAGATCACCGGTTCCACAGACTTCGGGGCCGAGTGTTCAACTGTTGTCAGTTTCCGAGCCTCGAGTCTTGGAACCGGTGATAGAGCTCCCTCCCCCGACACTGTTGAGGTCGGCTCCGTCTTCGGTTCCTTCGACCCGTTCTTCCAAGCCCCTCTCCGACATCGATGTGGACCGTGTGGTGCAGAAATTATTGGAGCATACGGCCCTATCCAAACTTATCTCGGTTTCCACCCAATTGGTGTCGAAACTTGAAGGCCTTCCATTATCTCCATCCCTTCCTCCTCCGAGACCTGTCCAGTCTTTGGAGCCGGAAGAGGTTGATCTACTGATTGTGGAGCCCTCGGTGCCAGAACCGTCCTTTTCTCGGTCGGCTCCGTTCACCTCGACTCCGTCGGATCAGGTACCGGAGTCTCGGAGCCGATGATCCATCCTTGGTTCCGGGGCCGAGAGTCGAACCGATGTTTCGGTTCCGACTCTTTCTCTCGGGGCCTCGGCGCGGATCGATTCGGCTCCGTCCTCGGGGTCGATGCCTTCGGTGCCTGTTTCGGGGATTCTTCCCATTTCTTCGGAATCGGGAGATTCCTCGACTCGGGACCCGGGGGCCTTCGATCTCATGAGGAAGGTGTTGTCTACCCAGACAACCACATCAGTAGAAGCAGCCTCTCCTCCCCGTAAAGGACCGTTATCTTCCTCTGCACCAACGGCCACATCCAAGCGTCGAGCACCGGTGTCTCAGCCACCCCTGGAGGGTGCCCCCTCTTCCTAGGAGGCTTCTTCGGATGCTCCCCCCGAAGAAGTCCCTAGGAAAAGATTGTGTAAGAGGAGACACTTAGATTCTCCACAAGAATCTTTGACATCCGATACTGACTTGGATGAGTCAGAAGGGTCCCCAAAGTCACCTTCAGAAGATGTCTCTTTTTCTGACATCTTGGAGATCCTAAAACAGAGAGGTGATTGGCAGTCCCTTCCCCCTTCTGAGGATGAGTCAGTCTTGCTGAAGGCATTCGGTGCTCGCCCTTCCTCCTCCTGGGTCACTCCGCCCTTCGATGAGTTAATGGAGTTGATTGCTTTCGAAGGGCGTGGGAGACACCTGACACGGTGGAACCAGTCCCTAGGAAGCCTAATAAGTACATCACTGCACCCCAAGACAAGGCTTACCTCACAAAGGGAGTTCCAGTGGACGCCATGGTGGTGGCAGCGGCCACGAAAAAGGAGATGTCGGAATCTTCCTCATCTGTCCATCCGCCTAACAAAGATTCCAGGACTATGGACAGATACGGGAAGCGCATTTTTAGTTCAGCGGCTTTTTCTATGCGATCCCTGAACTATTTGACCCATTTTACACGTTTACAGAGGGATCTAATCAAAGAGCTGGGAGATACCCTCCAGGGTACTACAGATGCTGCGGTCTCAGAGAAAGTTACAGCACATCTCAATACCCTTACATCCATTGTTAACTCATCCATGAGGCTGATATCATACGCAGCCGAAGGATCGAGTAGGGCAGCAGCTTCAGCGATTGCTCTTCGTAGGCAATCCTGTATGCGCTTATGTTCATTTGCGGAAGCCTTCAAGTCTTCCTTTACTAACGCCCCATTTGATGGTGCCACTCTCTTTGGCCCCAAAGTAAAGGAGACCCTTACCTGGTGTGAACAGGAGGGAAAGACTCTGTCTGCTGTCGGAGTCCGTTTTTCCACCCCTTCCAGACCGTACCCCAAAGGGCAACGTGGTGGGAAAATGTGGTTTCGAAAACCCCAAGGATCTTTCCCAGGCACACAGGGTGATGCCCCCTCTAGAGGCAGAGGAGGGGGCAGAGGTGGAAGACGCCGCCCTGGCGGCAGAGGGGGTCCGCAAAACCAAGGTGACAGGGATACACCCCCTGGAAAACCTTTCCAGCACTCCTGAGAGGAGGCCCAACTGTCCTGCTCTGGAGGCAGTCGGGGTCGCTAGCTTTATACCCTCAGGCCTGGCAAAACATTACTACAGACAACTGGGTAAAAAGCGTTGTTACCAGAGGTTACAGAATACCATTCCTATCCACCCCCATTCCAAAGAAAACTCCCAGATGTACCGCCCCATCTGCGAGACCCAGCAGCTATAGAAATTTCAAAGCTGCTAGAAAAGAGAGTCATCCAACCAGTCCCAGCGGACCAAAGAGGATTCGGAACTTACTCAAGGTTCTTTTTAGTTCCAAAGAAGACAGGGGACTGGAGGCCGATTCTGGACCTAAGCAACCTCAACACCTTTGTCAAGAAAGAAAAGTTCCGAATGGTCACGCTTCAGTCGATCCTTCCATTCTTACAGAAGGACGACTGGATGTGCTCAATAGATCTGAAGGACGCATACTACCACATCAAAATGGCCAGGGCGTCCAGGGATCATTTGCGCTTCCGGCTGGGAGCCAGTCACTATCAGTTTCGAGCCCTGCCCTTTGGTCTGACCTCAGCCCCAGGGTTTTCACCAAATGCATGGCAGTGGTAGCGTCTCATCTGAGACGCCTAGGATTCCAGGTGTTTCCGTATCTGGACGACTGGCTCCTGTCTGCCACCACCCGGCGTCAACTGATACAGGCCAGAGATTACACTCTACAACTTTGTGTTCACCTCGGAATTTCCGTAAATTTCGAAAAATCTTTACTACAGCCATCACAGCATATCTTATTCATAGGAGCGGAATTAGATACGCATCATTTAATTCTAAGGCTCCCTCCAGAAAGGATAGTCTCACTTCAAAGCCACATTTCTCTCCTTCTGTCGTCCAAAAAATCCCCAGCAAAGCTGGTTCTGAAGGTCTTGGGTCTCATGGCAGCTTCTCTCATTGCGATACCATTGGGAAGACTGCACATGAGAGTTCTACAATGGCTACTGTTTGCACAATGGTCGTTCCAACAGCTACCTCTGACACACGAAATTCTGATTACAAACACATGCAAATCACACCTAACCTGGTGGCTTCAGACTTGCAACCTTTCCAGCGGAAGACCATTTGTGCTACCCCCCGCGTCAGCGCCGATAACCACGGACGCTTCCCTGATAGGGTGGGGGGGCATCTTTCAGGGACAGACAGTCCAAGGCGAATGGACCAATTTGGAGTACAATCTGCACATCAATGTTCTGGAGTTGAGGGCAGTGTTTTTAGCGTTGCAACACTTTGCTCCCCTTCTTCCTCTAGGGACTATTGCAGTTCAGACAGACAACATGTCTGCAGTCTGGTACATAAACAAGCAAGGGGGAACCAGGTCCTATCAACTATGCAGAGAGGCCATGAGAATTTTGCAATGGGCGGAGTCCACGGGTCGCTTTCTGATCGCAACGCACATCCCGGGGTCATCCAACGTCATAGCCGACAGGCTGAGCAGAGCAATCCTGTTGCCTCACGAGTGGTCCCTCAAACAGTCAATTGCGAAGATGATATTTCGCAAGTGGGGCCAGCCTTCCTGCGATCTTTTTGCGTCTCCAATGAACGCCAAATGCAGGAGCTACTTTGCCCTATTACCCCCTCCAGGGGAAGTCCCCAGGGACGCGCTGGTGCACGATTGGCCCCCGGGTCTCCTGTACACTTTTCCTCCCTTTCCCCTGATTGCAAAGTTTCTGCAGAAAGCCAACAACCTTCAGAGGACGATAATCCTCATTGCCCCATTCTGGCCTCGTCAAATTTGGTTCCCCTTTCTATTGCAACACCGCATTCGGGGACCTTGGATTCTGGACCCAGAGCCAGATCTACTGACTCACTCATCAGGAGTTCCTCACCCATCTCTCGAATCACTCCATCTAGCAGCTTGGCTGCTCGCTTCCTTTCTAGCCAGGTCTGACTCTCTTACACCGGCAGTTCAGAATATATTAGTGGCTTCTCATAAAGCTTCCACTACAAAGACCTACACCAGTAAATGGAAGCGTTTCGTCTTCTGGGAATTCACATCATTTGGACCCTGTTATAGCTCCGTTAAACAAGATCTTGGAGTTTTTGACAGAATTGTTCCATGAAGGAGCTTCTCCTGCCACTTTAAGAGTGCAATTGGCTGCCATTTCCAACTTTCATGTGGAAGAATGTGGTGCGCCTGTTATGGCTCACAGACTTTGTAAGGCTTTTTTAAAAGGATCCTTTCATATTAGACCACCAGTTAGAACTCCTACATCACCTTGGAATCTGAACCTCTTACTTTCTAAATTGATGTTGCCCCCTTTTGAGCCAGCCTCAGTTTGCCCATTGAAGTTTTTATCGTGGAAGACTCTTTTCCTGGTAGCCATTACATCCGCTAGGCAAGTGTCTGAGCTTCAGGCTCTTTCTATTAAACACCCTTATTTGATTTTCCACTCTGACAGAGTATCTCTTCGCACTAATCCATCCTTTCTCCCTAAAGTTTGCTCTACTAATAATATTAATCAGTCCATTGAATTACCCACCTTTTTCAAAAATCACACTAATAAGTTAGAGTATATGTTGCACAAATTGGATGTCCATAGACAACTCAGGTTTTATTTGGATAGAACAAAAGATCACAGGAAATCTGATCAACTATTTGTAGCCTTTGCTGACAGCAGGAAAGGTGTAGCGGTTACTAAACGAACTCTTTCCAAATGGCTAACTGATTGTATCATATACGTTTATGAGTCTTCTAATCAAACCTTATCGGTCAAACCTAAAGGACATTCTACAAGATCAGTGTCTACATCCTTGGCTCACGCAGCTCGCCTACCATTAGACACGATTTGTGCAGCTGCTACTTGGGCTAAACCGCATACATTTATCTCTCATTACAAAGTGGACAGGGTTTCTAGGGATAGGGCAACCTTTGGTTCCACTGTGCTCAAGAACGTTCTCCCGTGAGTTCCTCAGGAACATGGAGCTAGGGACGCTACCCATGTGTAAGAACAAAGGCGAGATTGAACACTCTCACATATAGAAGTTATGTCCTTACCATAACATTCCATGTGGAGTGTTCATCTCGCCTTTGTTCTTACATTCCCACCCTCCCATCCTCAGGAAGAACGTTCAATTTGGTGCCTGGTCTGGAGTATTCTCCTTTTGCATTTGCAATAGTTGTATTTGTATGATACACTTGTGTATATATATGTATATATATATATATATGTATATAGATGATCTGTTGATTGTGTAAATTTTGGTATGAGTGTGCTCTCTCTGGCTGCTGGTTTGCTTGCAAACTAGATCTGAGGTAAAGGCAGAGGGAGATTGTGGGTATTAGGTGATCTCGAGCTTCTTCTCGATGCAGAGCTTGCAAGCGGCCGACACGGAGCCGAGGATCGGCTCCGAACCCATGTGTAAGAACAAAGGCGAGATGAACACTCCACATGGAACGTTATGGTAAGGACATAACTTCTATTTCTTTTCTTCTGTTCATTTTATGCACAATAATTTTTATTAATGTTATGTTCATGGCCAGTCAGGAAGCTCAACATTTTAGCAGATGAAACTGTTTCACATCCTCTGAATATGGTTAGAATATTGAGAGATCAGTTGTTACTGTGATTAACAGAGAAGAGCAATGCTTTGGTCTTGCTTTTATTGAGTTGAAGGCTAGATTGTCATAACCACATTTTGATAATGTGAAAGATACTTCTGAAGGATAATTTAGATTTCTGAGGTGCTGATGCATGATGAGTAGAATGTGGACCAATCACTGTCTTGAATGAATGTACCCTGAGAACAGGAAGCAGCCAGACATATCATTAACAAAGATTGTAAACAAGAGTAGTCCAATACTGATTTGTGGTTGTGATGATATTGCACGATTTAAATGCATGGAACCTGTAGCTGAGATAACTGGAAAAGCAGCAAAGTGGCTGCAGTCCAGTGCCATAAAAGTGACTGCAGTCCAGTGCCATATTTGCGTAGGCTGTTAAGAGAAAATTGTACTTTCTGCAGGTCAGCAAAGAAGGTACCAGCTTGTTCCTTTTGCCTGGCACAGTGTCTGCTATACTGTTCTAGTTAAAGAAAAGCTGTTTCTGTGCTATGCCCTTGACAGAAGCTGCACTGTGAAGTAGGCATAAGAATAGTGTTGAGTAGAAATTGCAGGTGGTGTTTATGCATGCACTTCTCCAGAAGTTTTGAAAGAGGAGATAGATTGTAAAGTGACAGGACAAAATTATTGTAGCATTTCAAAGCCGTCCCCTTTTGTGTAAGGGAACAGCAGATGTTCTTCGTGTTTCACTGTTGCAGTCATTACATTTGGGTTATCCCTGCCAGGGTAGCCCTCGGCTGGCCCGAATACCAGAGACTTAGTATTTCTGCGTCGGTTGCTATCGCTTGAGGACTGATGTCAGGTCGTCAGTGGTATAAAGTAAAGCAACCGATGCCATTACACCAGTCTTTCTTACCATGGAGCCCAAAGCAGAAGCAGTTTGTACGAGTGCCGGTCAGCCGCTACCTGAGTTTTCATTTCCGAATTGAAGTTGAAGTCTTCTAAAGCTAAGTACCCCATTGGAGATCCTTTTTTCTTGCACTAACCGATGTCAGAAAAAGTTAATAATGGTCTCGCCTGTGGAAAGCAAATACCACTCCGAGACTTCCACTCTTACTGCATCACTTGTCTAGACCCAGACCACAACATCCCCCGTTGTCACTTCTGTACTTTGTTTAACGCCAGAGCTATCCGTCACTGGGCCCTTATTGTAGCCAAATATTTTCATTTACAGTCCTCGTATTCCGATATGGCTTCGGTAAGCCATCCACAGTAGATCTTCCGAAAAAACATAAAGATAAAGACAGAGACAGATCGTACAGGTCCAAACCTTCCGACAACGCTTCCGTTAATCTAGTCGTCAGTCCTCCGGTACTCAGTGAGGCGCTTTTGCAGCCCCTGATGCCCAATTCAGTTAATTCGCAGACCGTTACAGAGACCCTTTTGGAGTCCGGTATGCCGCAAAACTCTTCTTTGTCTATGGATCTTGCGGTCGTCTCTACCTTGGATGAGTTCGGAGCCACTGAGCAGGCACCGGGTTCTGAGAAAGTTCTTCTCACCACCGAATCTCGACACAAACCGACGTCTTCTTTCGCAACTACCGTTGTTTCAAAAACAGCCAAGTTCCTTAGGGCCAGGGTTTGAACCACACCCAAGAAACCGACTACCCATTCTCAGGCACCTGCTACCTTGCCTCCGTCTTCTTCTTCTTTTGGCTTTTTCCCGGTTAGGGGTTGCCACAGCAGATGATCTGTCCGCTCATGACTGGCAGTGAAGTTTTACAGTGTCAAGTTGCCAGCCTGGCACCCAACCTTCCACAGAAGGCACACACACATACACACACCTAGGGCCAATTTAGAGTGTCCAATCCACCTACTGCATGTCTTTGGGATGTGGGAGAAAAACAGAGCACCCAGAGGAAACCCACGTGACTGCAGGGAGGACATGCAGACTCCACACAGAAGGCACCCCAGCTGAGAATTGAACCGGAGAACCTCTTGCTGTGAGGCGGCAACGCTAACTGCTGCACCACCATGGCCGCCGTTACCTTGCCTCAGTCTCAAATGCTTAAAATGGTGGGAGACCTTATTATGCTGATCAGGGGAAGCCAACCCCCCCCCCCTTCAAAAAGGAAAAGAGATCTGTCCCCAGTAGTTTTGTCTGAACAAGAGTCAGATGAATCTGATGCATCTGACTATGAAGACATGCAACCCCTCTCCACTTATGAGGATTCTGATGCAGAGGAATCCATTCCTTCAGCGTCTTCCCCAGAGGATTTTTCCTTTGGGGAAGTCCTGCATACTTTAAGGGAGCATTTCCAATGGGAGAGTCAGGACTACCCTCAATCTAAACAGAGACTCAGGTGAATTCCTAGATCTTCCGCATCACAGACCCTTGGCCATCCCCCCACTCCTAGATGTGGTGGATGTTTTCCTTGAATCCAGCTTGACTCCTGACGCACTACCTCCTGCTCCCAGAAAACCAGACAGGTACTATAGAGTCCCTGATTCACAGAAATATCTTTTTAAAAATCCAATAGCTGACCCCAAGGTCATTTCTCAAGGGCCAAAAGGGATTAAAGCAACATCTGCTAAGAATCCCACCCCTTCAGACAGGGATTCCCGAGCATTGGACAGATAGGGTAAAAAGTATACACCTCAGCTACTCTTGCTATCAGGGCAGTAAATTGTCAGTTCCATATGCTAAAATATCAGCAACATACCGTGGAACTCCTTAAACAAAAAAGTCTTCCTTTCCTGCTTGGGCAGAATCTAAAGGTTTAAAAGACTTAATGCATTCTGCAGGTCAAGTAACTAAACACACTTTGCACTGTGGTTTTGATGCCCTAGAAGCTTCTTGCAGGGCAGCAGTCACTGGGTCTGTCATTAGAAGGCATGCATGGCTTAAGGAACAACCCCTGCCAGATCTAAATTGTTGGATCCCCCTTGCACAAAGATAACTTATTTGGCACTAAGGCAGAAGAGGTCTTAAAAAAGATAGAAAAAAGCAAAATCTATGCAAATAGTTAGGTCCAGCCCCCTAGGTTCGGCAGGCATTTTCCCTCCAAGCATTGGTCCTTTCCTGCTCAGGCCCAGCCTAGGTGCCGTGGAAACAGACCCACCCCCCACACAGCAGCCCTAGGGAATGCAGAGATCTAAGCAGTGGAGTACCTCCATTTCAAAACCAGGGAGTTCTAAGCCACCCCCTTATGGTAAGAACTCACAATGACTCACTTCCTCCCAATCTCCCTTCTGCCCACCTTCACTTACCCCTAGGAGGAAAACTCTCCTTTCACTCAAGCACCTGGGCTACCATTAGCAAGTATCAATGGGTTCTGAGCATTGTGTCTCAAGAATACAAATTCTCCTTCCACACCCTTCCAACCCCAAAAGGGTTCCCAGATCTACTACCAAATCAGTGAGCAGAGGCTCAAAAGCAAATCCATTCCCTGCTCTCTTTGAGGGTAGTCGAGCACATTCCTGCAGAACAGATAGGCCAAAGCTTCTACTCCAGACTTTTTCTGATGTCCAGAAAAGAGGGCACCTGGCACCCCATCCTCCATCTATCCTTTCTAAACACTTTTATGGTGATCCCAAAATTCAAAATGCTCACCCCTTCTAGCAGCTGCTACCCATGCTCTCCAAGGACGCTTGGCTAGCCACCCTGGATCCACATTCCTGTCAGGGAATCATGCAGAAAATATCTCCACTTCAGTGCAGGATCTCAACACTTTCAGTTCTCTGCGCTTCCCTTTGGCTTATCTACTGCTCCCAGAGTTTTCTCAAAATGCCTGACTCTGGCCATTGTCTTTTGCAGACAAAGAAATATTCAAATTTACCCCTACTTAGACTACTGCCTTATTCAGGCAGACAGCCAGGAAAAGCTGCTCAAACACCTTGCCTTTGTAAAGAGCCTACTAACCTCCCTAGTGTACACAGTCAATGAAAAGAAATCAAAACAGGTGCCCACCCAAAGGATAATCTTCCTGGGAGCAAGTCTGAACACAGCATCCCAGATGGCATACCTTATACCAGAGAAACAAATTTTCCTGTCAGCCTATTTCTCTCAACTGGCCACCAGGCCCCAGCTTTCTGCAAGGAAAATCCTGCAAGCTCTGGGGTTCATGGCATCTTGCATACTACTCATTCCATATGCCAGACTGCATATGAGGAAACTTCGATGGTACTTAAAGAGCCTTTGGCATCAGCACTCGCAAGACTTGGAAACTCTTCTACCTATAATTCCTTGCCTCAGATAGGAATTTCTTTGATGGGCAACAGCATGCTCCCACAACAAGGGACTGCCCTTCTCCCCACACTCCACCGCCCAGATCCTCACCACAGACTCATCAGACTAAGCATGGGGTGCACACCTGGATGGCAGGTGCATACTGGCCAATGGAGCCCATAGCAAATCTCCCTGCACATCAATCAAAAATAAATAATGGCTGTGCAGCACCCCTTGATAGCTTTCAAACCCCTTCTCTCTCCAGGGGTTCTCCTGATCAAAACAGACAACACCAGTGTGATGTGGTACATCAAGAAGCAGGGAGAGACTCACTCCTACCCTCTATGCAGGCTGGCCATGATCCTTTGGCTCACAGCCTCTTCCATGCAACTACACCTGCTAGCACAATACCTACAAGGCTCTGTCAAATCCCTGGCAGACCAATTATGCAGAAACCTTTTGGGCCCACATGAGTGGCAGTTCAACAGAAGTACCTTCTTCCTAATAACTCAGAAATGGGGAACCCCTGAAGGTCGACCTCTTTGCCTCCCACACCAGCCATCACCTCAATAAAGTCTGCAGCAGGGAGCATCATTATATGGCTTGGAAAGTGGATGCACTGTCCTTCCCCTGGGTCAACCTGTCCATGCCTTTCCTCCCCTACCTGTCATCCCCAGGGTTCTGCTCAAAATAAGGGAGGCAAAACCAAGGATCATTCTTATAGCTCAGACTGGCCCCAACAGCATTGGTACCCCTTGCTGCGCAGCCTGTCTCCGCTGCTTCCATGGCATCTTCCTCAGATTCCAAGCCTCCTAACCCAGAGGGAAGAGGAATTCATGCATCCCCAATTGCAGACACTCAATTTGGAAGCTTGGCTTATTCCCTAACCCCGAACCAATCTGCCATCCTCCGTAAATGGGTTCTGGATGTTATCCGTGAGGCCACACTCCCTAGCACCAGAAAGTCTTATGCAGATAAATGGAAAAGGTTCTGCACATGGAGCCAGGCTAAGGGGGCCAATACAGCACAGCCCTCTATCCCTCTCATCCTGGATTACTTAGCTGACCTACTACACAGTGGTCTCTCTTTCTCCTCTATAAAAATTCATGCCTCTGCTATTTCTGTTAATTTTCCCACTGAGCAACCCCTTTTCTCACACCCTTTGATCAAACAGCTCCTCAGAGGGTCTAGCAACCTGAGGCCCCCCAGAAGGGCACCAACATCATCTTGGGACCTTAACTTTGTCTTGGAAAAGCTCACCCTGCCTCCTTTCAGACCAGCTTCTTCTGCAGAGCTAACATTTCTCTCCTGGAACACAGCTTTCCTTCTGGCCATCACTTCAGCCAGTAGAGTCTCTGAGCTGCAAGCACTCCTGGCTGTGGAACCCTTCATCATCTTCCATGCAGACCAGGTATCCCTCAGAACTAACCCATCCTTCATGTCCAAGGTGGTGTCTAGTGTGGCTCTCAACCAATCCATTCATTTGCCCACCTTCTTTCCTAATCCCCAGAACAAGGGGGAAAGGATTCTTCCCTCTCTAAATGTGCACAGACAGCTCAGATACTATCTGGACAGGACTAAATCCTTCAGAAAGTCTGATCAATTGCTAGTTAGCTTTGCTACAGGGGCAGAAG
Source organism: Protopterus annectens (assembly GCF_019279795.1). Taxonomy (NCBI): domain Eukaryota; kingdom Metazoa; phylum Chordata; order Ceratodontiformes; family Protopteridae; genus Protopterus; species Protopterus annectens. The sequence goes on from NC_056745.1 coordinate 1,133,994,093, forward strand.
GCAAAGCCAGCTCCAAGCAAACCATTTCCAAATGGCAAGCACACTGCATCCATTTCTGCTACAAACAGCATGGTAAGCCTCCCGCAAGGGGGTCAGGACACACTCCACCAGAGCAGCCTCCACCTCTGCAGCTTTCCTCAGAGGAGTCCCCACCAGGGACATCCTCGAGGCTACCACCTGGACATCTGTTCACACTTTTAGCAAGCATTACCACCTGCCTCTCTTCTCCAAATCCAGGGCAGGGTTTGCCTCTGCAGTCTTTCAGGGCATCCTAGCCAAGCCCCTAGCTTCCTTGACTGCCTCCACCCATTTCCTCAGCTTTGGGAATCTACCCAAATGTGATGACTACAACAGTGAAACACGAAGAACATAGTACAGTTGTGTACACTTACATAAATGTAGATGTTCAAATGTGTTCACTGTTGCAGTCCTGGTTTCCCTTCCTCCATCCCCCCTGTTTTGTCTTTCTCCTTTTATTACCATTCTTCCTTGTTGTTCTCCTTTCTTTACAATGGACATATTGGTATTTATTTTCCACTGGTGGGGTTCTTCCACCAGAACCTGGCCTCCTACTTTGGGGGCTCCTGACAGGTTAGGGCACGAAAAACTGATGCAATGGCATCAGCTGCCTTATATTATACCACTGACAACCTGACGTCAGTCCTCAAGTGATAGCAACCAACGCAGAAATACTAAGTCTGTGGTATTCGGGCCAGCCAAGGGCTACCCTGGCAGGGATAACTCAACTGTGATGATTGCAACTGTGAATACACTCGAACATCTACATTTATGGTAACTGAACACAACTGTACTTTTTTCCTCCCTCAGTCTTTGACACTTTTGGTTCCTTGATCAGTCAGGTGATAAGGTAGGGCATTCAGGCAATTCTGTTCCAAGTTTAGATCTCTAAGAGGTAATTCCTCAGTTGATAGTGGATCAGGTTTGATCTGCTTTAAGAAAGTACAGACAAGGGTGGTAGATACTGGAGTAAGGTTAAAAGAAGGTGTTGCTTAAAGGGTAATTGTCTGATAAAGAGACTGTAGGATGACATGATACAGTTAATAAAGTATTCACAGAAAGGTGCTGCTTCTTTTTAGGATGAATCTCTGGTAGAGGGGGTTACACTGAATCTGTTTTCAAGGATACAGTAAGCAATTAATATTTTGTCAGGATTTCCTGGGATTATGTTGATGTTGAGTTTATTGAGTATGGAAATTTATTTTACAATGTTATGTTAAACAGTGTTGTGCACTTTATCGTTGAATACAACAAATGTGAAATATGTTAGTATTATGTAATGTCAGACGTTTAAAAAAGTAACATAACGTAATATAACATAAAAACAGCACCATATATTTGCTAACAGGATGATCCTAGGTGATACTGCGGTGGTGGTGCTGCGGTAGCATTGTCGCCTCACAGTAAGTCGTTGTCCTGTTCGATTCTCAGCTAGAGCGTCTTCTCTGTGGAGACATGTGTGAATGGGCGTACCTTCATTGAAGGTTGTGCGTCAGGGCTGGCAACTCGGCACATAAAAATCCACTGCCAGTCATTAGCGGACCAGAGTTCCGCTGTGGCGACCCCTAACTGGGAAAAGCCGAAAGACACAACAACATCAGTGAGCCTAAGTGGGTTTAGCTACGTGGGTAAACTGAAACAGCTGAATCTCTTATTTTCTTTTGCTACAGAAAACTAATGAGCAGGCCAGAAAGCATTTAGAGGGTTTTATTAGATTGTTTAGTTTCTTTATGCCTAGGGCTAATGATCTTGAATACTTGGATACAAATTAAAGTTGTTTTTTACACTCGCTCTACCTCCACTGTTTGTTGATCATCAGCCCCACTCTTGATCAATCAACTCATTTGGTCCCCATCACAAAACTGAGAGGGCCATCATCCAAATCATCATCTGGGTGGTTGTAATTTTTTCTGTTTTTTCAGCCTTAACCAGCACACATTCAGCATAGCATAAGATTTAGGCTATCAATTGGGCCATCTGTGAAGGATGCCCCCTCACTTAAGCAAGTAGCATTCCCTTACTGTGTCCCCACCTTCTAAATAACAGAATGTGGTTCTCCCTTGACCAAAGAAGTTACACCTCCAAGTGTGCACCCAAGTAAATACATCCTTCCCCTCCCTGCCTGTGTCTGCTAGTGCCAGGGCCATTAATTAAACCCTAGTCACATTGGTTGTAGTCAGGGCTGTATCTTACTGTGCCACAAAATCAGGCAGAAATTAAGGAAAATTAATTTTGGGTTACTTACTTTAAAGGCAAAATGACAAAAAGCCTGGATTGCCTGCTTGCATTTAGTAAATGGAATAGATTTACCAGTTGATATTACATTAGCCAGTATTTTGACCTTATTTCATATTGTTTTTAAGTATGTGGTACAAGATGTTATGAGACTGTAGAATCATTTGATGGCGAAAAGACTTTGGCGTGCTAAGCAGGACCTGTGTATATGTGAGTGTTGTTCTTTTATGAGATACTGCAGTATAAATTTCACTTTGTAGATACTATGTTATCACAGTACTTATTTAAAATATGTAGATAAAACAGTACGTATTTAAAAATATATATGTGTCTGTGTATGGATGTGTCACATGAGTGATGTCAGCTACAAGTCTTTGAGTTCTCTCCCTGTCCCTGTTTTTGTGCTATTCCAAGTGATGGTAAGTGGTGGAGTGTTGGTAAGTCGACATTTGAAATACTTGACCTGCATAAGCTATTTTACTTAGCAGAAGGTTGTTTGTCAAGAGCAGGACAGTCTGCTGTTGCAGGTACATTGCTGCCATCATGGGCATGATCACTAGATGGGAATATGGCAGGAGCATTTCCAAAGCCAAACACCATTACTACATTACACAAAACACTGGGGTTGGGGGAGAGTTTTGGAGTAAGCCACGTTACAGAGTTCTGTTTCTTTTTCCCAGCAGAGGCCTGGGAAGGGGGTGCATGTTGATAAAAGCTTGGTATCTTTTGAGATATGCGACAAATTCTTATGTCACACCATTAGGCAGTTCAGGATTGTTGACAGGGGCTTTCCATAGGGAGGTGTGTCTATGAAACAGGAAGAGCAGGGTATTCCATTCCAAATTATCAGATTTGTTGGTTGGAAGAGACGTTAAAAGTGAAGCTGGGAGTTATTCCTTCACAGTAGGGATGACTTCAGGTTAAGATGTGCTTCGGGAAAAAGTAGCATCGTGAAAATTCCTTAATGACAGATTAAAACACAGCTTCTAGAATTAGCAAGTGGGGGGGGGGGGATAAGAGTTTTCTTTAATGAGATGGAAAGGGTTTCAAAATTAGTAACTTATGCTGCATAATGCCATTTGCACACAGAGCAGACAAAATAATTGCAAACTTTTTTTCCTGTGGTCTGTTGGAGTCTGTGGGCAGACATAGGTTCACAGGAGATTACTAGGCTAACAGCTTAAGAGCCCTCACAAGCCTGATCAATATTACCTGGATTTACTTGATTTATGATCCCTAGGGTCTAGATGATGAACCGCAACATTTGCTTGCAGATAACTTCCCTCAGCACTGTTTTAAATGGGAGCTTCTACATATTGTTTTTGTTTGAAGTAAAATATGGAACCTTTTATTCAGCCATGGGCAACCTTGTGCATCCCTAGGGTCAGTCATATAGCCAATGATATTCATTTCATAAAACTGAACATTTCTTGCTTTTATTAATGTGATACTGTCTGTAGTATTTCAGGGGATAACTGTGTCCAGCTTGTGTTTCGGTTTTGAAAAAAGCCATCAAGCCTTCGTGTTTTGGAGATTTACATAATCCCGTGTATACTTTTAAGGAAAACCAAAACCACTAATGAAATTCTGTTGTGCTAGTATCTGTTACCTTTCTGACACTTTGATCCAGTCCATCCAGTCTGTCCATCTGTACATCCACAACCCCTTTTTCCATTTTTATACATGGGGTCAGGCTGCCACAAGCGACAATCAACTAGAGCCAAGGCTCACACCACTGAGTGCCTAGCCCTGCCACTATTGTTATTTCATGCCACTCCCTCGCAAGTACATTCATACCTATGGCCAATTTAGAGTATCAAGTCCTCCTACTGCATATCTTTTAGAATGTGAGAGGAGAACAGAGGACCTGGAGAAAAATCACTCAAGCACAGGGAGGACATGCAGACTCTGCCTAGAAGGCACCCTAGCTGAAAATCGAACTGGAGAACCTTTTGCTGTGAGACAGTAATACTATCAGCTGTGCCACTATGCTGCCCAATCAGTAATACTTTATATTCACTTATGCCCAACACAGTTGCATCATTTTTATTCTGTGAATTCTGACTGGCTGTTATTGTATACAGTAGTACACAGGCAAATCACACTTGAACCAATTATATCTTTTTGCCCTTTGAGTTCTAATTAGCATGATGTTTGAGTAGCAGTGAGTCAGAATGTCAGAATCCACAGGGAAGAAAGCCTAAATCAGGATATGCACACTTTGTACATGAACAGTATATCATAAACTGTATCAGGGAAGTCAGAATGACGGTGACCAGCAGTGCAAAATTAACTTTTTACAATGGGACAGCATTGTATAGTTTTTATGCATTATACATCGCTTATATATTTTTTCTTTCTTTAAAATAACTGATATCCACTCCACCGTTACGTAAAATGCTCAATTTCTGTCTTGCTTTAAACCTCACTCCTCCTTATTCTTCGTATTTTTCATGTATTGTTCCCACAGATTCAATTTATTTATATATAATTTGATCCTTCCTTCTCTATCTCACTTCCGGTTATTTTATCTCATTAACAATATTCAGTACTTCATTTGCAATTTGTTTACACTTCAGTTTCCATTTTCTAATAATTACTTTCTTTGGCAGCCAAAAACATTAAACTTAATAAGGCCTTACTTTGTCAAGGCAATTCAGATCCGATGTCTTAGCTCAAAAGAACAAAATTCAGCACTAATGGCAAGCACTTCTTCCTTAATCCTTTTCTGTATCAATTGGTCTCTTTCAACCAGTATACGTACCCACTCTATGGAACACTGGTGTGCTGCCATTATCCATCGCCTTTTAAAAATATTGTCCAACTCGCTGTGTGGGTCAAAACGGGGTTGTAGGGGTTTTAAATGCTCTCAATCCACGAGGAGCAATATTTAGTTCTAAATACCTTTTAAGGCATAAAATGTTCCAGTGGACATTAGTTTCTTTGAACAACAAGCTTTCCAATTTATCATATAATTCCTGTAATTCACCAGGAAGTATCACAGTACCTGTTGAATCCACAGAAATAAACAGATTATCAAAATGCTGATTTCTTTTGGATATATATTTCTCTCAAACATTGGCCAAGGCATCCGTTGTTCTTGCTCGCTCATTGACTTGAAATATATACTGTTCCATTTAGCGCCATCAACATTATCCTCTTGAAAAATTTGAAGTATGTTGTTGGATTAGGCCGTAGCCATAAAAAAAGTAAATAAAAAAAAACACAAAGGAAAAAAATAAATCGAAATAACAACTGGCAACAGTCTAAGAAACACACATTTATTAAAACAGACTTAGTGCCTCAGCCAAAAAGTGTAAAAAAACAGTAACACTGAATCCTTTAAATACTAAATCTAACCCAATTAAACAATTAATTAATTAACAGTTAAATAACATATTTCTAATTGCACTCTTTGTTAAGACTAGATGGTTCCAAAGTATTATATTTTAAAATAGAGTTTCCTTTTGTAATAACTTAGTCTTAACATCAACACATTCACCTAAAAACAAATTAACTTTTTCCAGCACACATCCCTTTAAGCAGTCTGGCTTAGCATCATGAAATTCTACGCCCAGTAGACTGTCTTATTTTTTATTTTATATATTCTTGGCTTTGCCTCCAGCCTTTGGCTGATAATATTAAGGTTAGATTGATGGATGCTCCACTTAACAATAAAAATCTGTTTGGTTCTAGTGTTGCTGTGCTAGAGAAGGGTAAGGCCTTGCAGGAATTGAAACATATTTTTGTTTCCCCCTGTTCCCAAATTTCAGAGGAATTATCCTTCCAAGCCTGCCTTTGTACAAAGGCATAAACAGGCTTCTAGAAGGGCTTCTCCTGCTAATTTTTACATAATTCTACTCAGACTCTTATTACTGAGAAGCCTCTTTTTCCAGACAAGCCAGGCATTGTCTGATTACATTCTTCCCTCCCTCCTAAGTCAGGTTCACTTGTCTCTTTCTTTCCCAGTCTCTTCATAGTTGAATAAGGATCACTCAGGACTCTTGGGGGGTCTGTCCATCATTTGTCAGGGGTATTACAGGGTATGCAAATCCCTTCCTCCTTTTTTTGGGTATCCCTCAACCTCCTCAGGAACACCTGCCCTTTTTTCCAGATGTACTTCAGAGCCTTTTGTCTGAAGGCACCATCCAAGCAGTTTCTGCTGCTCAACAGGTAAAGGAGATTTATTCCAGAATGCTTCTGTTTCCCAGGAAAGAAAGCACATGGAGACCCATTCTGGATCTTTCTCAGCTCAACACCTTTTTAAAGGCTCCTTCCTTTTGAATGCTGTTTCTTCAAACCCCGTTTCCTCTTCTTCTACCTCAGGCTTTCCTAGTCTCTCTGGATCTCAAGGATGACTATCTCAATGTTTCTTTTCATCCCTGTTTCAGCAAATGTTTGTGTTTCTCTGTTTCTTCCTTGCATTTTCAGTCCTCTGCATTGCCCTTTGGCCTCTGTACTGCCCCAAGGGATCTTTACACAATGCATCGCTCGTGTGATTGCTTTTTGCAGGATGAGGAGAATACAAATCTTTCCTTACATGGATGATCTGTTCATTCAGACTTCTTCTCCAGAGACCTTGCTTCAACACCTTCACTATGCTATTTGCCTCTTGCAACACCTAAGGTTCAGAGAATTTTCAGAAATCTTTCCTGACCCATTCTCATGAACATGTTTTTCTCAGGTGCAGGCTGTGGACCATTCCTATGCTGGCATCTCTGCCTTCTCCCAAGGCTTTGACTCTGATTGCCTTTTTCCAATCCCTTCTTCCTCTGATCTCTGTTGCATTCATGGGGTTTCTATGGCACTGGGATAGTTGGCTTCCAACATTCCTATGCTTCCTCTAGCCAGGCTTTATATGAGAATGCTACAGTGGTTCCTGAAGTCAGTTTGGCTTTAACATTCTCATTCTTTGGACTTTCCAGTTCCTCTTCTTCTCTGCCTCGAGATAGGGCTTCAGTGGTAGATTCATCAATTGACTCTCAAGCCAGGGCTTCCTTTTCAGCCCCCCAGTCCCCTCTCAGGAACTCGTTTCAGATGCCTTAGACATGAGGTGGGGGCTTCTTTTGACCCTCTAAAGGTTCAGAGCCTTTGATCACTTCTTCAGAGGATGGACCATATCATCATCAAAGAGATGAGAGCTCTCCTTTTTGCTCTTCAGGCCTCCCATAATCAGTTCCTTCTAGGTCCTCTCAAAATCTTTACAGACAGTACCACATTAATGCAATATATCAATAAGCAAGGGAGGGACTCTGTGTTATCACTTGTGCAGACTGTCTTCAGGTTTGGGATCTGGCTGTCCATTATGGGGTGACTATTCAGGCTTTTTATATTCCTTCAAGCTAGAACATTGTGGGAGACTGTCTGATCAGGTCCGTAACACAGACTCACAAGTGGATGCTTCACAGAGATGTGTTTCTGGACATTGTCCACCAGTACGGTACGCCTCAGGTAGATCTCTTTGCCTCTCCTCTGAACAAACAGCTTCCTCTGTTTTGCATCAAAGTCCCATGTCATCTGGCTTGGAAGGCAAACTCCCTGTGCTTTTCTTGAAAAGGGTTGTTTCTTTACGACTTCCCTCCCCTTCCTATCATACCAAGGGTCCTGTTCAAGGTAGAACAAGACTCTTTAGGGTGGACTTACTTACACAAGACAGGAGGTCTCTCATCCATCCTCACTTGTCCACTCTTCACCTGACACAGTGGCTGATAGGATTTTTAATCCCTTTTAGGCATTGTTTCTCTGAGGGCATGCTTCAGGGTCTGCATGAGGCCAGGAAACACACTATCAGGAAATCTTTTTTGTCCAAATGGAAGAGATTTTCTGTTTGGTGCCTTGCTCGTAACCTGGATCCACTTTCTGTGGAAGTTCCTTTGGTTCTCTCATATTTTTGTGAGTTGCTGCATGCTGAGTGGCCATAGTCTTCATTTAAAGCCCACCTTTCAGCTATTTCTGCTTGTCTGCCTTTAACTCCTCATTTGGCTTCTTGATTTGAGGTCAAACAATTTCTTAAAGCGTCCTTAATATCAGAACTCCCAGGAAGCCTATTCCTCCTTCCTGGGACCTTAATTTTGCTCTTGAAAAATTAACTCAGGCGTCTTTTGAACCTGCAGCTTCAGCTTCCTTGCAGCACTGTACTTGGAAGACTGTTCTTCTTTTGGCCTTATTTGAGCTAGAAGAGTGTCTGAGCTTCACACTCTTATGGCTGTCCCTACTTTTTTAGTTTTTCATAAGGACAGGGTGTCACTTCGTACTGATCCTTTTATGTCTAAGAGGGTTAATGAGTTGTCTCTTAATCAGTCTGTTCATTTACCCAATTTTTCCCTTCTCCGCAGTGTGCTAGTTCCCAATTTTCTCCATGTGCTTTTGTAGTCTCCCTAGAGTGAGGAATACTGCAACAGAGATATGGGAGGACATAGTACAGTTGTGTAAAATCTTACCATAACAGTGGGTGTTCTTTCCTTCACTGTTGCAGTATTCACTGCCTCCCCCCTCCCCCTTTTCTTCACTGCCTTTTTTCCTTCTCTATGCACATGTTCCTCCTTTTCTCTTTGGAATGTTGTTCCTCCTGGGGCTTTTCAATTCTGATTTATGTGCATCCATATGTCACCTTTATAGCCTACACTGTGAGTGGGGAGCATGCGTGTGGCGTATGACACACTAGTAATCCTAAGGCTTTGGTGTACTGGCCGGATGCCTGGCTGCCCTTGGCAGGGGATCACTAGAGTAAGGAATACTGCAGCACTGAAGGGAAGGACATCTACTGTCATGGTAAGATTTTACACAGCTGTACTGTATTGCTGAACCAAATTCATGTGTGAGTATATAATTTACCACCTTTATTTTATCCTCATTAATTTTTATATTCAGAAGACATGAAACTGTCTCAAAATGTTCCACGACAGTGAAATGTCCTTTTCTGGATCTATCAAGTACAAAATAATATCTACAAATAACGCCAACTTTTTTATTGTCATACCAATTATGTCCTTGAATTTCTGAGCCCATTATTTTCTTTGCCAATAGCTCTAAGTATGAAGAAAATAATCGGGGAAGGGGACACACCTGCCTGTTTCCTTGCTCAAACAGAGTTTATCAGAGAGGAACCCTCTCAACTTTATTTTATCCAATCCTTCATATATACTGTTAATTAACTCTATTATTGTATCAGGTAATGGAGTTAATTAACAGTATATATGAAGGATTGGATAAAATAAAGTTGAGAGGGTTCCTCTCTGATAAACTCTGTTTGAGCAAGGAAACAGGCAGGTATTTCCTCTTCCCTGATTATATATACTGTTAATTAACTCTATTATTGTATCAGGTAATGAACTGCAGTGGTGGTGGTGCTGCAGTAGCGTTGTCGCCTCACAGTAAGACGTTGTCCTGTTCGATTCTCAGCTGAAGCGTCTTCTTTGTGGAGACATGCGTGAATGGGTGTACCTTCGTTGAAGGTTGTACGTTAGGGCTGGCAACTCAGTACGTAAAAATCTACTGCCAATCATTAGCGGACTGGAGTTCCGCTGTGGCGACCCCTAACCCGGAAAAGCCAAAAGATACAACAACATTGTATCAGGTAATGCAAATGCTTCCATTGACCTGCTCATTAAAATCCCAGCTCACTCTATTGAATGCTTTTTCTGTGCCAAGACCCACCAATAACAACAGTATTTTTGTTACATTCTGCATCCCTCGTGATCATTGTTCTATTAATGTTATCAAATGATGTTATGTTGTCCTATCTCGCCGTAATTCTTGCAAGTTGGGTTCGGAGCCATTCACGGCTCCGACTCAGCCGAATACTAAAGCTCGAGAGCTTCCACTGGCTCGTGGCTAACCCCTGTCCCATGATGCTCTGAACCACATCCCTAGATCTCGTTTGCTGCTCAAGCGATCGAGAAGTGTTCCTGCTGGCTCGTTGGCTAAGTATAGGTTTTTCTAATTCTATTTGTCTAAAGTTTCACTCTCTGCTACCTTTCTTTCTAGATTGTTAGTTTTCGTGTTTTCTGCATCAGGTCATTGTAGTACTTAATTTTTCCCCCTTCCCAACTACTAGTGAGAGTTCCATTTAACTTAGAGGGCTGTATTTGTATATTTATACTTGTATCCTCTTTTATGTAGTTTATAGTGGTAGTTACAGTTTGTTGTGTGTTTTTGCAGTTATAACCATTATCTTAAAGTTAGTTAGTTAGTTAGTTAGTCAATTTGTTTTACTGTAGTGATAGGATGTCTAAGAATAAGGAGAAGGAACCTGGGGAGCATAGGCAGTCAGGGTTCAAGAAGTGCAATAAATGCACTCAAAAGATGTCTCTCACGGATGGGCACACAAGTTGCGTTTACTGCCTTGGTGCCATCCATTTACAGGACTCCTGCATCATATGTCACGGGTTCAGTAGCAGGGTGCTCCATGAGAGAAAGACTAAGTTGATGGCAAGGGGTTTATTAAAAGCGCCCTTTCAGGAAGCTTTAGATACCCAGAGTTCAGAATCTTCCTCACCTTCTTTAACCCACACTAAATCACTGAAAAGACCGTCCTCTACAGCTCCAGATGTTCTTCGTTTTCCATTGCTGCAGTCCTTACTATTGGGTATAGTCCGCATCCAGTCGGCCCGAATACCAGAGTATAAGGCTGACGTCGGTCAGGGCGCATTAGACTGACGTCAGTACGTCAGGGTACTAATGCGCATGACCGGCGTCATATCCTCAGTCTTTTTTGCCGCGTGGTCCGATGCAGAAGCAGTTTTGCGAGTGCAGGTTGGCGTTCTGAGATATTTCCGAAACCGGAGTTTCAGACCGAATCAGAGTTGGCTAAGTACCCCGTTGGGGAACATTTTGGTTTTTTCTTGCCTCAGTATTCAACCGGATGTCAGAAAAAGTGAATAACTGTATTTCTTGTGGGAAACAGATACCGCATAAGGATTTCCATACTTTGTGTATACCTTGTTTAGGGCCTGAGCACGACGTTGTTGGTTGCCGCTCTTGTGCTAGGTTTAACAAACGCACTATTAAGAGGAGGTTAGACTGTGCCAGGTTAGTGTTTGGGAAACGTTGCAATTATAAAATGCCGCCGGATGCTCCGGCGCCCGATCAAGAAGCGCAAGGACAAAACAGCGAAGCCTAGGGTTGAAGAACCGGCAGTCCCGGACGTCGGTTCTTTAGGAGGCTCAGTGGAGCCAGAGGTTTTGCCAGGAGTTTCTACGGAGTCTCCGGCAGAAACTTTACTGTTACAGGATGTCCCATCTCAGGAGGCAGGCCAGGCTGAGGGGGCTTCTCAGGTACCTATTCTTCCCTCTCTTCCCAAAGTAGTTAGAGCCTCTCCTTCTGTTGCTAAAGCTTCTTTTAGAGGTAGGCCAATTTCAGCTTCAGTGGGGGCTTCTCCTAGCTTTTCGGGTTCTGTACCTAAGACACATATGCTTAAAATGGCAGAAGATTTGATTACTATGATTAGAGGTTCTATGGGCCCTCCTGATAAGAGGCCTAGGGTGGAACCAGAGTTTGCCAGTTTTGAACAGGGTTCAGAGGCTTCTGAGTCTTCTGCGGATGATTTGCAGGAATATCCTCCTTATTCTGATTCTGATGTGGATGATGCCACTCCTTCGGCTTCTCCTCCTGAGGATTTTTCATTTTCAGAGACTCTGCATTCCATGAGGGAGCACTTTAAATGGGAAGGCCAGGATTACTCTGATTCCAGGAAGAGGCTTAGGGAATTCTTGTTTTACCCCAGCATAGGCCCTTAGCTATACCTCCTGTGTTGACTGTGGTGGAAGATGTTTTGCAGAGGCTTCCTGAACCCTGATTCTTTGCCTCCTGCTCCTGTTAAACCTGATAGGTACTATAGGGTGCCCGAAGCTCATAAGTATTTGTTTAAGAGTCCTAGGGCGGACCCAGAAACTGTTTCTCAGGGGCCTAAAGGTGTTAAAGCCTCTGTGGTTAGAAATCCTGTTCCCACTGACAAAGAGGCGAGGGCTTTGGATAGGTGGGGTAAGAAACTGTATACTTCTTCCACTCTAGCCATGAGAGCATTGAATTGTCAGTTTCACATGCTGAAATATCAAAATTATCTCCTTTCACAATTGAAATCTAAGGTGGATGCTTTGGCGGAAGGTATTGAGTGTAAAGAGTTGCTGGACTTGGTTTATGTGTCTGAACAAGTGGGCAAGCATTCTTTGCAATGTGGCTTTGATGCTGTGCAGGCCTCCTCGAGGGTGGCTGCCTCTAGTTCTGTTCTTCGCAGGCATGCCTGGTTGAGGGATCAGAATTTGGCTGAGCATGTTAAGACAAGGATTTTGGATGCACCTTTACAGTCTGATGTGTTGTTTGGTTCGCCTGTGGAAGCTGTTTTAAAGAAAATGGAGGACAAAGCTAAGTCTATGCAAACTGTTAAGGATTTTTTGCAGGTACAGCCACCAAAGTTTAGTAGAAATTGGCCTGCTAAGGGGTGGACATATCCTGCTTATGACTCCCAGTCTAGGGGTAGGTCTAGACGTGGTAGGGGCAGGGCTCAAGGTTCTTTTAGGTCTAGAACAGGGAGTTCACCTGCTCAGACTTCTGGTGAGGGCAGGGGTCAGTCCTTTCGTAAGCAGACCCAATGACCTGCCTTTTCAGCTGCCAGTAGATTCTCGTCTGGCAGCTCCTTTGGGAGGACGACTGTCTCTTTTCAAAGAAAATTGGGATTTAATTACTCAAGACAGATGGGTGTTGGACATTATTCACCACGGTTACAGGTTTTATTTCCATACAATGCCCACTTTCAAAGGCATGCCAGACGTTCCTCCTCCACAAAGAAAAGAGGCTCACAAGCAAGTTTCTCAGTTACTCCAAATGGGGGCCATTCAGCCAGTCCCTGTATCAGAAAGGGGCCTAGGATTTTATTCCCGCATGTTCCTAGTACCAAAGAAGGGGAACACGTGGAGACCAATTTTGGATTTATCTCTCCTCAACACTTATCTGGACATTCCCAAGTTCAAGATGTTGACGTTACAACAGCTTTTACCTCTGCTGGGCAAAGATCACTGGATGGTAACTTTAGATCTCAAGGAAGCTTACCTTCATGTGCCTATCAGGCTAAGTTGCAGGAAGTATCTGCGGTTTCGAGCTGGAGATTCTCATTATCAGTTCTCTGCATTGCCCTTTGGCTTATCTACTGCGCCCAGAGTATTCACAAAGGTTCTGGCTCCAGTGATAGCTTACTTCAGGCTACAAGGAATTCAAATCTATCCTTACTTAGACGACTGCCTGATTCTGGCTCAAGAAAAGGAAGACCTTCTACAGCATCTGGAATATGTTATAGCAGTGCTAAGATGCCTAGGGTATTCTGTGAACGAAATAAAGTCCAGTCTAGTACCCTCTCAAGACATGTGCTTTCTGGGTGTGAGACTGAATACAGCAGCCCAGATGGCCTTTTTAACCCCGGACAAACAAATGAGTCTATCTCTTTACTTCCATCAACTATCTCATCAGTCCGTGCTGACTGCAGGGACAGTCCTTCAAGCATTAGGGTTCATGGCATCTTGTATTCTGGTGCTTCCCAATGCCAAACTGCATATGAGGAAGTTACAATGGTATCTCAAAAATGTATGGACACCGCACTGCCAGGATTTAGACACTGTCATTCCCATAATACCTTGCCTTCAAAGAGAATTTTTGTGGTGGGCTCAGGAATGTCACCTAAACAAGGGACTCTCTGTGACCCGGCCAGAGGCGAGTCAGATTTTAACGACAGATGCCTCGGACATTGCTTGGGGAGCTCATCTAAATGGAAAGTGGATACAAGACAAGTGGCCTGCCAGACTACAGCATCTACATATCAATATGAAGGAGATGTTAGCAGTCCAGTTCGCATTACTGGCTTTCAAGGAGTTACTTCTTCCAGGACAGGTGTTGATTCTAACAGACAACACAACTGTCATGTGGTACATCAACAAGCAAGGGGAACACATTCTTATCCTCTATGCAGGCAAGCAATGATTTTATGGGAGACTGCGCTAAGCTTGCAACTAACTCTTCAGGCAAGGTTTCTGCCAGGAGCACAGAACTCCTTAGCAGATGTGTTAAGCAGACAAATCATGGATCCCCACGAGTGGAAACTGGATCTTCATGTATTTCAGACATTGACAGTGTCATGGGGAACTCCAGACATAGATCTGTTCGCTTCTCCACTAAACCACCAGCTGCCAAAGTATTGCACAAAGGGGTTTCATCACACAGCTTGGAAAGTGGATGCTCTGTCTTTCAGTTGGGAAAATCTTCATGTGTATGCCTTTCCACCTCTGCCTCTTCTTCCAAAGGTACTATTGAAGGTCAGACAAGACAGGCCAAGGATGATTTTGATAGCTCCAGATTGGCCTCGGCAACACTGGTACCCACTACTACGGAGTCTGGTAAAGAAGCCTCCATGGCCTTTACCTCTGATTCCTCATCTGTTATCTCAGAAGGACGGTCATCTGCTCAATGTCAAGCTTCACTCTCTTCATCTAACAGCCTGGCATATTCTGTGTTGAAACACAGCAGGTCTCAACTTCCTCAACAAGTTTTAAATGTGATTATGGAAGCTAGACGACCTAGTACAAGGAGAGTGTACGCAGCAAAATGGAAGAGATTTTTATTTTGGAGTACAGCAAAGAATTTGGAGATTTCTGAGCCTAATTTGAGTGTGGCTCTTCAATATCTTACCGAGTTATTGGACAAAGGGTTGTCCTTCTCTTCTATTAAGATTCATGCTGCAGCAATTTCAGCTCACTATGATTGTGACCCACCTTTGTTTTCGCATCCTTTGTTCAAGCAGTTTCTTAGAGGGGCAAAGAATATTAGACCCCCAGTCAGAGCTCCTACTCCTGCTTGGGATCTCAATTTTGTGTTGGAAAAACTTACTCTACAACCTTTTGAGCCTGCGGCTACTGCTGAATTGAAATATTTGTCATGGAAGACTGCTTTTTTGTTGGCTATTACTTCTGCAAGTAGGGTGTCTGAGTTGCAGGCCCTTATGGCAGTCGAGCCCTTTTTGATTTTCCATAAGGATAGGGTATCATTACGTACTAATCCTTCCTTTATGCCTAAGGTGGTTTCTAGTGTGGCTTTAAACCAAACTATTCATTTGCCTACTTTTTATGCAGACCCCCAAAATAAAGGGGAAAAGATTTTGCATACTTTAGATGTACACAGGCAATTGCGTTATTACTTAAGCAGGACTAAGGATTTTAGGCAGTCTCAGCAGTTGTTTGTTTCTTTTGCTTTGAGTTCACAGGGCAAGCCTGTGTCAAAACAAACTATTTCTAGGTGGATTGGCTTTTGCATTGCATTTTGTTATTCCCATCATGGCAAGGAGGTTCCAGCTGGGATTAGGCCTCATTCCACTAGGGCTACTGCCACTTCAACAGCATTTCTACGGGGGGTGGCAACAAAGGATATTTTGGAAGCAGCTACTTGGAGTTCAGTGCATACTTTCTCTAAGCATTATCACCTTCCTGTCTACTCTAAGTCTAGGGCTGGTTTTGCCACAGCTGTTTTGCAAGGCATGTTGTCAGCTCCTGCTTCTTTATGATTTGCCAGCCTCCCTTGCCTCTGCTTTGGGATTCTACCCAATAGTAAGGACTGCAGCAATGGAAAACGAAGAACATAGTACAGTTTTGTACCTACCATAAATGTAGATGTTCGAGGATTCCATTGCTGCAGTCCAATTTACCCTCCCTCCTTCCCCTCTGTGTTTAGGGGTGGTAGTGTAGGTGAGTTTACCTGTTTATATTTTTGTATATATTGTTCATGTTTTGGTACAGGTATTTTGGGCCTTGTCTTTTTAGGGTCTTCTGACATCTGGGGCAAGAAAAGACTGAGGATATGACGCCGGTCATGCGCATTAGTACCCTGACGTACTGACGTCAGTCTAATGCGCCCTGACCGACGTCAGCCTTATACTCTGGTATTCGGGCCGACTGGATGCGGACTATACCCAATAGTAAGGACTGCAGCAATGGAATCCTCGAACATCTACATTTATGGTAGGTACAAAACTGTACTTTTCGGTGCCACCAAAGAAATTGGTATTATCAAAACCAAGGGCTCTTGATTCCGACAGTCTGGAACCAAAGAATCCTCTTCGGCGTCTAGAGTGTCCGTGGAGCCGATAGAGATATCAAGGAGTCAGTCTCCTTTATTGGAGCTGATATCTCCAACACTGAGATCTCCTATATTAGAGAGAGGTAGATTTCCTTCCTTGTCCACCCATTCTTCGAGGAGATTATCTGATGATTACATGGAGCGGGTGGTGAAGAGATTGCGCCAGACACCGGCCCTAGCTAAAATTTTGTCATCTCCAGCCCCAAAGGAATTGGAGCCACCCCATTCAGCGCCTGCCTTTTCGATTCCTCACCCTTGAGTCTTCGGAGCCAGAGAGATTGGATCCAATAGTAGCGGAACCGTCGGCACTGAGACCACCTTTGCAATCTTTGGTTCCGACCTCGACTCTAATGTGCTCTGCTACTTCCGATCTTGAGAAATCTAGGAGCCCACGCTCGCTAGTCAGGTATGGGGAGGAGAGTCGGCACGGACAGAGCAGGGCAGGGGGGCTTTTGAACTGATGGAGAGGGTGCTGTCTCCCCAGACCGCCCTGCTCTCTGAGCCAACTTTTCGTCCCTCCCGGGTGCTTGTGTCAATCTCCTCACCCCCACCCCCTCCCAAGTGTAGAGACCCAGAACCTCAGGAGGCCCCTGCAGGTGGCGTTGTCTCTTCCGAAACTTCTCCGGAGTACCCCTCTGAAGTCCCTTGGAAGAGACTGTGCAAGAGGAAGCACATAGACTCCCCTGAGTCTTTCACTTCTGATACCGATTTGGATGACTCTGAAGGGTCCGCACGGCCCCCCTCTGAAGATGTCTCTTTCTCCAACATCCTTGAGATCCTGAAACAGAGGGATGGCTGTAAGTCCACCAACCCTTCAGAGGATGAATCGGTATACCTGGAGGCTTTTGGGCCTCACCCTTCCACCTTCTGGGTGACTCCCACTTTTGACCAACTATTGGGTGTCATCTCTCATAAGGCCAGGACATCGCCTGATACAGTGGAGCCTGTTCCGAGGAGGCCTAACAAATTTATTACTGCTCCTTCAGAGAAGGAATTCCTGACTAAAGGTGTCCCTGTAGATGCGATGGCGGTGGGGGTGGCCACCAAGAAGTAGCTATCAGAGACCTCCTTGTCTGTCCATCCCCTAACACGGTGTCTAGTACCATGGACAAATATGGAAAGCGTGCCTTTTCTTCAGCGGCCTTCACCTTACGGTCGCTGAATTACCTTATCCATTTTGCAAGACTTCAAAGGGATCTTCCCAGAGAGCTTGGAGATACCCTTCAGGGTGCTGTGACTCAGGGGTCTACGGACAAAGTATCCTCACAGCTCTCCACCCTCAATTCTGTAGTGAACTCCTCCATGGGACTCATTTCATATGCGGCTGGTGGAGCAAGTAGTGTGGCAGCGATAGGAATTTCCCTGAGGAGGCATTCCTGGATGCACCTTTGCAACTTTGCCGAGCCCTTCAAGTCTTCCTTCACCAACTTCCCCTTTGATGGTTTGTCCCTTTTTGGATCATAGGTGAAAGAAACTTTGACCCGGTGCGAGCAGGATGGGAAAACGTCATCTACCACTGGAGTCTGTTTTTCTGCCCCATCTAGACCTTATCCCAAAGGTCAAAAGGGCGAAAAGATGTGGTTCTGCAAGTCCCAAAAAGGTTTCTTTGACGCACATGGTGACTCTTCCTCCACGGGCAGAGGGGGAAGTTATAATGGAAGACGCAAACCTCATGATGGGGGGGGGGTCCGCAAAGTCAGAGTGACAGACACATTCTCTTACAGGCCCTTCCAGCTCTTCTGAAAGGAGGCCCACCTACTGTTCTCTGGAGGCAGTCGGGGGTCGATTGTCATTGTACCCAAATGCCTGGCAAAAAATCTCCCAAAACAAATGGGTACACAATTATATCCAGAAGCTATTACATACCATTTTCCATTCCCCCACCAGTAAACCAGTCCTTACCAGACATTCCACCCAGTCAAAAGGACTATGCAACACAAAAGATACTCGCGTTGCTAGAAAAGAGCGTCATCCCAGGGGTCCCCGCAGAACAAATGGGGTCTGGAACTTACTCGAGATTCCTTTTAGTTCCAAAAAAGACAGGGGACTGGAGAGCCATTCTAGATCTCACCAAGCTAAACAAAGCAGTGAAGAAGTCAAAGTTCCAGATGGTAACTCTGCAGTCAGTATTCCCATTTATCGGGAAAGACAATTGGATGTGCTCAATAGATCTCCAGGATGCATACTACCATATAAAGATGGACAGGCGATCCAGGAGATGCTTGCATTTTCGGCAGGGAGCCAGTCATTAAACAATTTCGAGCCCAGCCCTTTGGTCTCGCTACATTCCCCAGCGTGTTCACCAAATACATGGCAGTGGTCACGGCTCACTTGAGACGTTAGGAATTCCGTGCGTTTCCATATCTAGATTACTAGCTCCTATCTGCCACCACCAAGCATCTACTACTATGAGCTAGAGACAAAACAATGTCACTTTGTGCCAGACTACGCATCACAGTAAACTTAAAAAAATCTGCCTTGTCGCCGTCTCAGCATATTACCTTCTTAGGAGCAGAACTGGATTCAAGAAATATGACTGCAAAACTTACCCTAGACAGAATACAGTCCCGTCATCAGCAAATCAGGATTTTGATGTCAAAGAAGAAAGTTCAAACTAGATATGTGCTGTGAGTTCTGGGTGCCATGGGAGTAGCTATTCTTTTAGTTCCCCTAGCACGACTACACATGAGGGTTCTGCAGTGGTTGTTATTTGCTCAATGATCAGTGCAAGATCTTCCTCTTTCACATCAGATTATCATCACGGATTCTTGCAGAAAAGATCTCCTTTGGTGGCTGCAGATGGACCAGTTGTATCAGGGCCGACCCTTTGTCCTTCCTCAACCCAGTGCAGTACTGACCATGGACACTTCCCACGTCGGGGGGGGGGGGGGGCATTATGTGGGGATGACAGTCCAAGGCCTATGGCAAGAATACGAAAGCCACTTGCACATCAATGTGCTGGAGATGAGAGCGGTGCTCTGTGTGTTGCAGGCATATCAGGACTCTCTACCGATGGGGACGGTTGCAATTCAGACAGACAACATGTCAGTAGTGTGGTACATAAACCAGCAGGGAGGAACCAAATCCTGCCCACTATGTCAGGAGGCACAACGAATTTGGCAATGGGCGATCGCTTCTCAATGCCTTCTGATAGCAATGCACATCCCGGGGAAATCCAACGTGATAATGGACAAACTCAGCAGAGCTATTCTGTTGTCTCACGAGTGGTCCCTGAAAACAGAGATTGTGGAAGAGATCTTCCAGAAATGGGGCCAGCCTTGCTTTGACCTTTTCGCCACTTCCATGAATGCCAAATGCAGCAACTACTTTGCCCTCATTCCTCCTCTGGGGAAGTCACCAAGGGATGCACTGGCTCACAATTGGCCCCCGGGACTGCTCTATGCCTTTCTCCCCTTTCCTCTGATCCCCAAAGTACTGTAGAAAGCCAGCTTGTTGCAAAGCACTATGATCCTCATTGCTCCATACTGGCTTCAACAAGTTAGGTTCCCCTTTCTTCGGACCCATCTGCTGGAGGAACCTTGGATTCTGGATCTAATTCCAGACCCACTCTTTGGGGGAGTTCCATCCATCTACCCAAACCCTCAAGTTGACAGCATGGCTGCTCCAATTCCACGCTTAGCCAGGTGTTACTCTTTTTCTCATACAGTGAGTCATATTCTTACCTCTTCCCATAAACAGAGTATGAGGAGTTGTATTCCAGTAAGTGGAAAAGATTTTCATGCTGGGCTGCAAGACAGAACATAGAACCTTTTACAGCTCCTGTTACTGCGACCCTAGAATTTCTTTCCAAACTCTTTGACGAAGGAGCTGCAGCAGCAACAATCAGAGCTCAATTGGCAGCCATTTCTAATTTCCATACTGGAGAAATGGGAGTTCCCATTATGTCTCATAGGTTATGTAAAGCTTTCCTTAAAAGCACCTTTTTACTCAGACCCCCAGTCAAAGAGCCCCCTAAGGACCCAAGTCTTGTTCTAAACTCATTGATTTCATCACCCTTTGAACCCGCATCATCTTGTGATGTGAAGTATTTGTCATGGAAGACTATCTTTTTAGTGCCCATAATGTCTGCCAGACGGGTATCGGAATTACAAGCTCTTTCTATTTGTTCCCCTTATATCATTTTCCACAAGGATAGGGTATCCTTGAGAACTAATCCATCATTCCTTCCAAAAGTCTTTTCAGAGAATAATATAAACCCATCCATTGAATTGCCTGTTTTTTTCCAAACTACAGCAACAAGGCAGAATGTAAATTGCACCAGCTGGATGTACATAGGCAGCTACGCTTTTACCTGCATAGGACAAAAGGCCTCAATCCAACCAGCTTTTTGTATCCTTTTCTGACAAAAAGAAAGGGTTTCCAGTTTCCAGAGTAACTTTGCCAAAATGGCTGACTGATTGCATTTCCTTCTCTTACAGTAAGAATAATAAACAATTACCAGGGAAGATAAAGGGACATTCCACAAGAGCAATCTCTACATCCTTGGCCTTTCAGGCCAGACTTCTTATAGAATCTATTTGTGCAGCTGACACATGGGTGAGACCTCATATCTTTATCACTCATTACAAAGTAGATGTGGCCTCCCGGAACAGGTCTTCCTTTGGATCTACTGTATTGAAGTATTTTCTCCTGAGCCACCCTGGGATTAAGGTGCTAGGGGTGCTGTCCCAACCTGCAAGTATTACAGCGAGATAGGACAATATAACATTAAGAAGTTATGTATTTAGCATAACGTTCTATGTTTGTTGTCCCTCTCGCGTCCCACCCCTCCTACCCCCATCCTGCGCTCCTGGAAGAATGGGTGGACTAGTCTATTCTTATGTACATAGTTATGATGATTTGGAGTCTCAGGGTTTTTTTTGTCTCATACCAAACATCTGTATTTAGATACAGATATATTTTTTGTTGCAGTTTTTTTATTTAGTCTAAATCTTTTACTTGCAGACAAGATTCAGGGATGTGGCCCAGAGCATCATGGGATAGAGGTTAGCCTCGAGACAGTGGAAGCTCTCGAGCTTTAGTTTTCGGCCGAGTTGAAGCCATGAACAGCTCCAAACCCAACCTGCAAGAATGTAGGCGAGATGGACAACAAACATAGAATGTTATGGTAAGTACATAACTTCTTATTTGCTGCCCTTGCACAAAACCATACTGATCCCTATCTATTAATATTGGCAATACCTTTGACACACTCTTTGCTGGTATAGACATAAACACTTTATAGCCATGGATTAAATTTGAATGGGCCTATATGAAGCTGGGGCTGATGGGTCTTTACCCTCTTTGGGTAATATAGCCCCCACAGCTTTCTTCCAAGATGCTGGTGCTTCTCCTCAATTTAAAGTGATATTAAATAAAAGCTTCCAGATCTTTACAATTGTTTTCCCTCTTAATTCCCAGACTTCCATGGGAATGCCATCTGTTCCTGGAGACTCCCCTGTAAATTAATTATATATCACTATTTTATCTCCTCTCCTTCTATTTTAACTGTAAGTTGTTGAGTCTCATCTGCCTCTAATCTTGGCATGATTAATTCTTCCATAAATAGTTCAATTTGTGCTTTTTCTAGATTACCACAAACTTCTTTAGAGCAATTTGCATAACACTTTTGAAATATTTTAGTACCTGTATAAGATCTCTGTTTATTTTTCTTGTCATCAACTCCATCAGTTTAGCTACAACCCTTTCTACATTCTGTTGCCTTAGTTGTTGTACTAATTTTTTTTGTGCCCTGGCATTTTAACAGAAATCTATCTGAACTCTGGCATTTTATCCAAATACTCCCTTGTTTTCTGTTTAGCTACAGTTGTTCGTCATCTTGTTTTCCCAGATTCCCCTTATTCTGCAATACTTTAACCTTTGTCAGCCCCTGTAAATAATTCCCATTGCTTCTTAATCATATCTGTTTCCCTCTTATTTCTATCCAGTTTTTAAACTGTGTCTTCATTTTTATCCCATTCTCTAGCTATCCCTTTGGAATAAATTTCTGTCTTCCATAATAGCTCTGAAATAATTTCCACTACCCATTCCATAAATTTCTCTCTTTTTTAAATGTTAAGAAGGAAAATCCAGTGTCTCATCTTAGTTTTTATCAATGCCACGATCTAAAGTAATTGTTGGATGTGTGCCAAAGCTTTCAATTAAATGTACATGTACCTGTAAAATTTATTTCTTATCCAGTGTAACCAAGATCCAATGTTGTAGTTTCCATCCAGCTCAATGTATGAGTTATGCCTTTCTGAAGCTTTTGGATGCAGGGCTCAGGCTGCTACCCTACCCATAATTCCTTCTTGTCCTTACAATATCTCAAATCTTATTTGCTTCCTGTGAGGTCAGGATGCGCTGCATGAGTGCACAGTGCACATTTCAGATAAGTGCTTATATCTTCAATTCGTTTCCCAATATTTTCTTAAAAATATCTCTTTTTGTGCTCTGTTCTTAGTACTTTATTGCTATTCCTAGGTACCTTTGTATACTTTCAATTTATTTGCCAAATTTTTTGGGAGTCTTCTTTCCATTTCTTCTCCCCTATGTCTCAAAAAAAAAACAACAGCAGTTACTGTCTATTACTGTCTTTATGTATGTGTGTATATGGATATATATATTCACACACATACACACATACACACACACACACACACAGATAGGTCTCCATAAAAATGTGTCTGTGTATTTGTATATATGTCGTTTGCTGCACAGTATTTTGGATATTTTGTCATATCTTCTTAGACTACAATAAGGGTACTGTTTGTTAGGCTTTGTGTGTGTGTGTGTGTGTGTGTGTGTGTGTGTGTGTGTGTGTGTGTGTGTGTGTGTGTGTGTATGTGCATGTCTGTGTGTGCGCGTCTGTGTGCACGTGTGTCTGTGTGCGCGCGTGTCTGTGTGTCCGCGTGTCTGTGTGTGCGCGTCTGTGTGTCCGCGTGTCTGTGTGTGCGCGTGTCTGTGCGTGCGTGTGTGTGCGTGTGTGTGTGTGTGTGTGTGCGCACGCGCGCGCGTCTGTGTCTTCTAGGATGTCCATCAAGACCTTTGGCATCAAGAAGTGTAGTGCCTATGAGCACAAGATTTCACCCCAAGATCTGTACAGTCTGTGTGTCTACTGTTTGAGGCAGAAAACTTCAGTATAGAGAGAGTTCTGTGCTTCCTTTGGGGCAGTGGTTCTCATTGACTGAAGGAATAGGATGGTACTCAAGAATCCTCTCCCTGCCGAAGTGGGAGACTCAAACCCTTTGGCTTCCTCCTCTGCCAAGAAGCTTGACAAAGTTACATCTGCTAAGGACAAGGATAAGGAGGGGGAAAAAAGTAAAGAAAAGGAAAAAGAGAAACAAAGGGAAGGACCTATAAAAACGTATCCCTGATCTGATCCCCACCCCCCCCCCCCCTTGGGTCAGCTGCTAAAAAAAAAAACAGATTGTTGAATCCGCTGTCAGAATGTGAGCAAGTACAGATCCAAATTCTGTCCTCAGTGTGCCATTTTTCTCCAGAGGCAACCAGCTCTCAGCTGTACTCTCCTATACTTCAGGAAAGACAGATCCACCATTCCTCTAGACTACCTTATGTGGCATCTTAATATAGGTTGTTTCAAGCATCATTAAGCCTTTCTGAAGCTGACATTAAAAGCACAATGAATTGCCAACATTAATAGTACAATGAAATTATTTTGGACGCAGATTCAGCTGGTACCTCTCCCACTGGGGTCTTCTGGTCTGGTCTAGTCAACTCCCTTTTTGGTTGTTCCTTCTCCAGTTCGTCCTTCAGATCTGGTTCTACAATTCTGAGCGATGCTTGTAAGAGAATCTTGTCAGAACTGAGGGTGGCTTCTGCTTCGACTCAAACAGTTTCCCTTATCCTTTTGACTCTGGCACATTCAAATTGTGAAGGGAACCATCTCTACTTTTAGGTACTTCAGCCTTCGATAGTTTGGCTTCTAAGCAGAGTCAAAAAGGAAGAGGGGATGTTCCTTCCTTAAGAACTTAGATCCTAGAAAGTCATCTTTGGTACTGATTTCAACTTCAGCATTTGAAGCCTTTGAAAGAGTCCTCTCCAGATCTTGAGAGGAGGTTCTTAGCACACCCTCTAGATTCTGCAATGCCTTCCACATGTCCTATCTGTCAGGGGTAGCCAACCTCAACTAGCCTTGAGGGTCCTTGCTTGGTGAGTTCCCATTCCATTTCTAAGCCTTCTCTGGAGCCTCTGAAAACTGTGTCTGAAGAAAGTCACAGAACATGGTCTTGCCAATGGAGACATGTAGACTCCTCTCAGGAGTTACTCATTGAAGATACTGACTTTGAGGAAGGGGAGTGATTCCCCAAGGTCCCTCTTGGACAACATTTCCTTCTGAGAGATCATTGAATTGATAAAACAGAAAGGGGACTAGTTCTCTGAAGCCCTCTCCCAAGAGAAGCTATTGATGTTCTTCATCTCACATTGCTGCAGTCCTTACATATGGGTAGTCCGCTGTCCTCGGTCGGCCCGAATACCAAAGTATAAGGCTGACGTTGGTCAAGGCGCTTAAAACTGACATCAGGACGTCAGGGTACAAAAGCGCATGACCGACGTCATATCCTCAGTCTTTTTTGCCGCATGGTCCGATGCAGAAGCAGCGTTGCAAGTGCCGTTCGGCGTTCTGAAATTTTTCGAGTTCGGAGTTTCAGACCGAATCAAAGTTGGCTAAGTACCCGTTGGAATATTTTGGTTTTTTCTTGCCTCAGTGTTTTACCGGATGTCAGAAAAAGTGAATAACTGTATTTGTTGTGGGAAACAGATACCGCATAGGGATTATCATTCTTTGTGTATTCCTTGTTTGGGGCCTGAGCACGACGTTGTTGGGTGTCGCTTTTGTGCTAGGTTCAATAAGCGCACTATTAAGCGAAGGTTAGATTGTGCTAGGCTGGTCTTCGGGAAGCGGTGCAATTATAATATGCCGTCGGATTCTCCGGCGCCCGCTTCTTCGAAGAAGCGCAAAGACAAAGCTGTTAAACCCAGGCAAGAAGAGTCGTCCGTTCCGGACGTCGGTTCTTTAGAAGAGTCAGTGGAACCGGTGGTTCCGACGGAGGCTTCTCTGGAGTCCCAGGGGGAGACTTTGATATTGCAGGATGTGGCCTCTCAGGAGGCAGGTCAGGCTGAAGGGGCTTCCCAAGTTACTGTACTCCCCTCCCTTCCTAGGGTGGTTAGGCCCTCTCCTTCTGTTTCCAAGGCTTCTCCCAGAGGCAGGCCAGGTTTAGCTTCTGTTGGGGTCACTCCTAGTGCAGCAGGGTCTGTGCCCAAGAAGCACATGCTTAAAATGGCAGAAGATTTGATTACTCTGATTAGAGGTTCTTTGCCCCCTCCTGATAAGAGGCCTAGGGTGGAGCCAGAGTTGGGGAGTTTTGAGCAGGCTTCGGATGTCTCTGAGTCTTCGGCTGAAGACTTGCAGGAGTACTCTCCTTATTCTGATTCTGATGCAGATGATTCGACTCCTTCTGCTTCTCCTCCAGAGGATTTTTCTTTTTCAGAGACTCTTCATTCCATGAGGGAACATTTTAAGTGGGAAGGTCAGGACTTCTCTGATTCCAGGAAAAGGCTTAGGGAATTTTTGCTTTTGCCCCAGCATAGGCCCTTGGCTATACCTCCTGTTCTGGATGTTGTGGAAGATGTGTTTGCAGAGGCTTCACTTAATCCTGATTCTCTGCCTCCTGTTAAGCCGGATAGGTATTACAGGGTGCCTGAGGCTCATAAATATCTTTATAAGAGTCCTAGGGCGGACCCAGAAACTGTTAGTCAGGGACCTAAGGGTGTCAAGGCCTCTGTTGTAAAAAATCCGGTTCCTCCAGATAAAGAGGCCAGAGCTTTGGATAGATGGGGAAAGAAAGTATATACATCTTCTACCCTAGCTATGAGGGCTTTGAATTGCCAGTTTCATATGTTGAAATTTAAAAACTATCTTCTTTCTCAATTGAAGTCTAAGGTGGATGCTCTGGCGGAAGGCATTGAGTGTAAAGAGTTACAGGATTTGGTGCATGTTTCAGAGCAGGTGGGTAAGCATTCTTTACAATGTGGTTTTGATGCTGTACAGGCCTCGTCTAGGGTGGCTGCCACTGGTTCAGTTCTTCGCAGGCACGCATGGCTGAGGGATCAGAATTTATCTGACCATGTTAAGACAAGGATTTTGGATGCTCCTTTACAGTCTGATGTGTTGTTTGGTTCACCTGTGGAGTCAGTCTTGAAGAAAATGGAAGACAAGGCTAAGTCCATGCAGGCTGTTAAAGATTTTTTGCAAGTACAGCCTCCAAAGTTTAGTAGGAATTGGCCTGCTAAGGGGTGGACATATCCTTCTTATGATTCTCAGTCTAGGGGTAGATCTAGACGTGGTAGGGGCAGAGCTCAGAGTTCTTTCAGACCTAGAACAGGGAGTTCACCTGCACAATCTTCGGGTGAGGGCAGGGGCCAGTCCTTTCATAAACAGGCCCAATGACCTACCTTTTCAGCTGCCAGATCCTTCTTGCCTGGCAGCTCCTTTGGGAGGAAGGTTGGCACTCTTCAAGGAAAATTGGAATTTGATTACCCAAGACAAATGGGTATTGGATATCATACACCGAGGTTACAAGTTTTATTTCCATACCTTGCCTCCTTTCAAGGGCATGCCGGACGTTCCTCCTCAGCAAAGACTAGAGGCTCACAAACAAATTTCTCTGCTACTTCAAATAGGGGCCATACAACCGGTCCCTCTGCCAGAAGTGGGCCTAGGATTTTATTCTCGCCTGTTCCTAGTACCAAAGAAAGGGAACACGTGGAGACCAATCTTGGATTTATCTATCCTCAACACATATCTGGACATTCCCAAGTTCAAAATGTTGACGTTACAACAGCTTTTACCTCTGCTGGGCAAAGATCACTGGATGGTGACTCTGGATCTCAAGGAGGCTTACCTTCATGTTCCTATCAGGCTCAGTTGCAGAAAGTATCTGCTTTCGGGCTGGGACTTCTCATTATCAGTTCTCTGCATTGCCCTTTGGCTTATCTACTGCGCCCAGAGTGTTCACGAAGGTTCTGGCTCCAGTGATAGCTTTCTTCAGGCTAAGAGGAATACAGAGCTATCCTTATTTGGACGATTGCCTGATTCTGGCCCAAGGAAAGGACGAACTTCTTCATCATTTACAGTATGTGATAGCAGTGCTAAGATGCCTGGGGTATTCTGTGAACGAAATAAAGTCCAGTCTAGTACCCTCTCAGGACATGTGCTTTCTGGGTGTGAGACTGAATACAGCATCCCAGATGGCTTTTTTGACCCCGGACAAACAAAAGAATCTTTCTCTTTACTTCCATCAATTGTCTCATCAGTCCAGGCTGACTGCAAGGACAGTCCTTCAAGCCTTGGGGTTCATGGCATCTTGTATTCTGGTGCTTCCCAATGCCAAACTGCATATGAGGAAGCTACAATGGTATCTCAAAAATGTATGGACACAGCACTGCCAAGATATAGACACTGTCATTCAGATAATACCTTGCATTCAAAAGGAATTTTTGTGGTGGGCTCAGGAATGTCACCTAAACAAGGGACTCTCTGTGACCCGGCCAGAGGCGAGTCAGATTCTAACGACAGATGCCTCAGACAAAGCTTGGGGAGCTCATCTAAATGGAAAGTGGGTACAAGACACGTGGCCTGCCTGACTTCAACATCTACATATCAACTTGAAGGAGATGTTAGCAGTCCAATTTGCATTAATAGCTTTCAAGGATTTACTTCTTCCAGGGCAGGTGTTGGTTCTAACAGACAACACAACTGTCATGTGGTACATCAACAAGCAAGGGGGATCGCATTCTTATCCTCTATGCAGGCAAGCAATGATTTTGTGGGAGACTGCTCTCAGTTTACAGCTAAATCTTCAGGCAAGGTTTCTGCCGGGAGCACAGAACTCCTTAGCAGATGTGTTGAGCAGACAAATTGACAGTGTTATGGGGAACTCCAGACATAGATCTGTTCGCTTCTCCACTAAACTACCAGCTGCCAAAGTTTTGCACAAAAAGGTTTCATCCCACAGCTTGGAAAGTGGATGCTCTCTCATTCAATTGGAGCAATCTTCATGTGTATGCCTTTCCACCTCTGCCTCTCCTCCCAAAGGTACTCCTGAAGGTCAGACAGGACAAGCCAAAGATGATTTTAATAGCTCCAGATTGGCCTCGACAGCACTGGTACCCATTACTGAGAAGTTTGGTACGGGAGCCTCCATGGCCTTTGCCTTCGATTCCACACCTGCTGTCTCAGGAGAACAGTCATTTACTCAATGTCAAACTTCACTCTCTGCATCTAACAGCCTGGCATATTCTGTTTTAAACCCTGGAGGGTCTCAGCTTCCACAGCAAGTTTTGAATGTTATTTTGGAGGCCAGAAGGCCTAGTACAAGGAAGGTGTACGCAGATAAATGGAGGAGATTTTTATTTTGGAGTGCAGCAAAGGAATTTGATGTTTCTAAGCCTAATTTAAGTGTGGCTCTTTAATATCTTACTGAGTTACTGGACAAAGGTTTGTCCTTCTCCTCTGTTAAGGTTCATGCTGCAGCAATTTCTGCTCACTATGACTGTGACCCACCATTGTTTTCTCATCCTTTGTTTAAGCAATTCCTTAGAGGGGCAAAGAATATAAGACCCCCACGTAGAGCTCCTACTCCTGCTTGGGATCTCAATTTTGTGTTGGAGAAACTCACTCTACAACCTTTTGAGCCTGCAGCTACTGTCGAGTTGAAATATTTATCATGGAAGACTGCTTTTTTGTTGGCCATTACCTCTGCGAGAAGGGTTTCTGAATTACAGGCCCTTATGGTGGTTGAGCCTTTCTTAATTTTCCATAAGGATAGGGTATCTTTACGTACTAATCCTTCCTTTATGCCTAAAGTGGTTTCTAGTGTGGCTTTAAACCAAACTATTCATTTGCCTACTTTTTATGCAAACCCCCAAAATAAAGGGGAAAAGATTTTGCACACTTTGGATATACACAGGCAGTTGCGATATTATTTGAGCAGAACTAAAGGGCTCAGGCAGTCACAGCAGTTATTTGTTTCATTTGCTTTGGGTTCTCAGGGCAAGCCTGTTTCAAAACAAACTATTTCTAAGTGGATTGGGTTTTGTATTGCTTTTTGTTATTCCCATCATGGTAAGGAGATTCCAGCTGGGATTAGACCTCATTCCACTAGGGCTACTGCCACTTCTACAGCTTTTTTAAGGGGGGTGGCAACAAAAGATATTTTGGAGGCAGCTATTTGGAGTTCAGTGCATACTTTCTCTAAGCATTATCACCTTCCACTTTACTCTAAATCTAGGGCTGGTTTTGCCACTGCAATTTTACAGGGCATTTTGGCAGCTCCTAATGCTTTATAGTTTTGCCATCCTCCCTTACCTCTGCTTTGGGATTCTACCCATATGTAAGGACTGCAGCAATGTGAGATGAAGAACATAGTACAGTTTTGTACCTACCATAAATGTAGATGTTCGAAGATCTACATTGCTGCAGTCCAATTTACCCTCCCTCCTTCCCCTCTGTAGTTAGAGGCAGTTGTGTGGTTTGGGTTGTGAATATTGTAAATATTGTAACTATTGTAAATAGGATTAGTGCAGGGGTGGTTGGTTGGTTTTTTGTTGTCTTTTGGTTTTGGCCTTTCTTTTTAGGGCCTTCTGACATCTGGGGCAAGAAAAGACTGAGGATATGACGTTGGTCATGCGCTTTTGTACCCTGACGTCCTGATGTCAGTTTTAAGCGCCTTGACCGACGTCAGCCTTATACTTTGGTATTCGGGCCGACCGAGGACAGTGGACTACCCATATGTAAGGACTGCAGCAATGTAGATCTTCGAACATCTACATTTATGGTAGGTACAAAACTGTACTTTCCTTGAGGGTTGGGAGCTGGCTCATCTACTACCTGAGTTATCCCACCTGCTGGTGAGTGAATTGATTTGGTCTCACATTGTGTTTGGAAGGAGAAAACCTGATAAAATGTTTGTTTCTCCCATAAATAGGCCACAGTGTTGAAAAGGTCCCCCAATAGATGCCATGCTGGTAGCGGCAGCCACTAAGAAGAAGCTTTCCAAGGCGAACACCTCTATCCATCCTCCTAACATGGAGTCCAGGGCATTGGACAGATTTGAAACTCTGATTTATGCTTCTGTGACATTTGCTGTTCGCACACTAAACTACCTGACTGACATGACTGAATTTCAGAGGGATTTCACTAGGCAGTTTTCCAAATCTTTCTCAGTTAATTTGTCTGCAGGCATATGGAAAATTGTGGTTTCACAGACGTCTGCCTTACAGCCAATGTTTAATGTGTCCATGAGCCTATTTTCCAACATGGTGGATGGCACTTCAAGAGCAGCAGGCACTTGCTTGCTGTGTATTGGCATGCCTGGATGTGTCTCTGTGATTTTGCAGAGAGCCTCAAGATGTCCTTCATCAGTGCTCTGTTTGATGATTCAAAATTCTTTGGACCTAAGGTAAAAGATATGCTCACCAGAAACATGCAGGAGGCCAGTACTCTGTCTGCTGTAGGCATAGTCTTTCCCCAAAACCAGAAGAGTAGAAAGAAGCTGTGGTTTTGTAAGTCCCAGAATTTTGCTCAGGACACTTCCAGTTACGAACCCCCTGAGGCAAATGGGAGAAGAATGTCAATGGATTTCACCCAAGGGGCACAGACAAACTGCAGAACCAAGATTTTTGAGGTCTGTTTACGAAGAACTACTTTCAGTGTTCCTCAATTTGTTGCCTGATTGCCACACTGTGAAAGCAGTTGGGGTGCTTATCTCTGCACCCTCACACCTTACTAGTCATTAATCAAGATTCTTGGGTGCAAATGATAATCACCAGAGATTACGTTATTCACTTTACTTCCCACAACTGGCAAAAAGAGAATTCCAGAAGTTCCACCCATTTAGAGAAGTTTGTCAGGAGCAGAAATTTCAAAACTACTGGAAAAACAAGTAATCCTAGAGGTTCCACCAGACCAGCAACGATCCAGAGTCCATTCAAGATTCTTTTTGTTTCATATTTTTTAAACAAAAAAAATCTTTATTGAATTATCACTTACAACATAGGCAATCATGCATTTGTATAAGTGTAAAAAAAATATTGTCATATTTTCAGTTGCAAACATTATACATCACATATATTCTTCCATACATTGTCACTCAAACATTACATAATTCATTCAATTCCTGCTTTCCCTTAAACCTCATTCCTTTTCCAAAACATTATGCTGTATGTATTGTTCCCGCAATTCGCATTTGTTTCTATGTAATTTGCTCCTACCTTTTTCCAACGATCCTACTTCCAGTTCTTTTCTCTCTTTTACTATATTCACTACTTCTAATACAGTTGTTTTAAACTTTGATTACCATTTTCTATTAACTGATTTTTTTGTGGCAACCACCAGAATTAAACTCAGCAAGGCCATACTATGCCTAGGCAATTCAGATCCTGTATCACACAGCTCAGAAAATCATTTTCTTGGTTACACTCAGTATTTCTGACAGAGTAGACTGCATGGAATTTTATACGTGTGTGTGTGTGTATATATATATATATATATATATATATATATATATATATATACACACACACACACACACACACACACACACACACACAGTTGCACACATACATGCACACACATGTCTAATATGTGTATATCTGTGTGTGTGTGTATATATATATATATATATATATATATATATATATATATATATATATCCACACACACACACACATATATATACATGCACACACATATATATCTAATATGTGTACACTACACACACACATATATATTTATGCATATGCACACACACGCATGCACATATGTACGTGTGTGTGTGTGTGTATGTGTGTATATATATATATATATATATATATATATATATATATATATATATATGAATGCATATCTGTGTGTGTAATATATGGGTCCACTTTCTAATCTCGAAATACTGAATGGCAGTATTTTGAGACTAGAATGTCGAAAGTGCAGATTTTCAAAACTGCATTTTATCGAATTTTTAATAGTGGTTATATGGTGTGTTTTATGTTGTGTGCTAGGTTGTGCGAGTGCTGGCCGATGTGTGTTTATTAACAGAGATTCAGGTAAGTTTGTATTTTGCTAGGGTTTTGGATAGGATTTTGGTTTGATTTAGTTTTTGGGTAAGTTTTAGGAGTTGGTTAGGGTAGGTAGGTTAGAGTGTATGTGTAAGTGTTGAAAGTGGTGGTTTTGTATATGTGTAGAGTGTGTGTGTGTGTGTGTCATCCATGCTAGTGCAACATTGGAGTTGGTATATATAAGTTACGGGGTTGTTGGGGTGCAGGGGAGCTGCCCCATGCTTAAACATAAGGTAGTGTTATGTAGGGGGAAATGTAAGGAGGTGTTATGTAGGGGGAGGTTTGGATGTTTTGTTTTTGTTTTTTTCATTTTTTCAGTAGTTTGGGTATTGGTGTTATGTGTTTTCATTTTGTGGGCTTTTGATATTCTAGTCTCGAGATACTGAAATTCGATATTAGAAAGTGGGCCCATCTATATATATATATATATATATATATATATATATATATATATATATATAGATAGATAGATGTATCGTGTGTGTGTATATGTGTCTGTCTATATATATATATATATATATATATATATATATATATATATATATAGATAGATAGATGTATCGTGTGTGTGTGTTTCTATATAGAAATAGGTTCATCGGTGTTTATTAGGCTAATGATCACAATGGCCTTTTTAAGCCTAGCCTTGCATCCCAGATCTCTGACAAGTTCTGATAACCTTGATAGTTTTAAGCAGGGACTTGGGAGACAAAACATTTACAGACTGTCTGTGTCCGTTAGAGACATAGGTGCCAAACCAGGGATGAATTTCCTGCTCCACATCCAGTTGTCCAAGTTGCACTTGAATTGGGTTAGGGAGGAACTGTGCTTCACATGGATGAGGAAGCCAATTCCAGAGACGGGGTTGCCTCTGGATACGTACCTATCTCCCTAGTAGATCCTGTTTATATCACAGTAAGTCTTTAGAATGGGTAATTCTGGTGCTGTTTGTTTTATGGATATGCAGAGGTCCATCAGAGTGAGGTCTCTTATAGTGCCTTGTATGCCAGGCATAGATCTCCCCTCTAAAGCCTGAAAGAGACAGAATACAGGGATAGGGCCTTGAGGTGGTTGGCATAGAACATTTTACTTTCATCTTGTATTCTTTTAGTGAGGAACCTCTGTGGGTATTCCAGTTGTTGGATATGCCTGGTTAGGTACATACCAAAGGGGGCATTGTACTCAATGATAGGTCTGATGAATGCTGAATACAGTAGAACAATGTCTTCCTCGGACCTGGATGCCATATCCTTGTTTATAAGTTGTGCAACATAGAATGATTTCCTCACTACTGTAGACACGTGATGGTCAAAGGTAGATTGCTGTCTAAGTGTGTTCCTAAGTCTCTGACTACTGGGTCAACTCTAAGGGGTGTGTTGTCAATATGTCAGTTACCAGGTGTGGATGACTTCCCAAAGGATACCGTTATGCATTTCCTGACATTTAGTTTTTAGTCTATGGCTCTGACACCAGTTGTTTGTCCGTGTCAGCCCTTCTTGGAGAACATTTGTGACAATGTTGGATTCAATGACAGCTCCTAATTTTCAGTCATCTGCAAATTTAGTCAGACAGAGACCAGTGACATTGGCCTTGACTTCAGAGAAGTTAATGCAAAAAAGAAGTGGTCCAAGGACGGATCCTTTAGGAACTCCACTTGCGACTGGCCTCTTTGTAGAGATGGACTCCCAATTTCTAACTTCCTGGGTCCTGTCTGTGAGCCATTTGGCTGTCGACGGGGTGACATACGGGTTTGTACCTAACCTCTTGAGTTTGCCAACAATGCCCAAGTACGTTACTGTGTCAAATGCCTTGGGTAGGTCAAGTTAGACAGTGTAAACCAGTCTGCCCTCATCCATTGCTTTGGTGACTTTCTCAAAGAACTCCACCAGGTTGAGTAGACATGACCTGCCCTTGACAAAACCAAACTGGGTTGGGTCCAGTGTCTGGAGGTTTACTATATCACTAGTGATCATTTCCTCGATAAGTCTTTCCATGGCTTTATATATTACACTGTGGGTATGTAGATGGCCCAGCTTTGTGCAGAGGGATGACTATTGCACTCCTCCATTCATGAGGCATGAAGCCTGTTTGGAGGTTACAGGTGAATAGCAATTCCAGAGAGCCTGTTAGATCATGTTTCTTGCTATAATTTAGAAGGTCCATTGATGCAATGTTCTTGGCCTTAGAGAGCGCATTAAGGATCTCTTCCCAAGTGATTGCATGGGGAGTTGTATTTGATGGTATTTCCTAAGGGAAGGTTGAGCCGGGAGAGAGGGGTAAAGTTGGAGATGAGTTTATAGGCCGGTAGGTTTGCTATATCTTCTGGCTTAGTACAGGCAGCTTCATTTACAGTGAGCCTCTGCACACAGTTGTATATTGCATTTAAAGTTGCGGATATAGCTGAAGAATGCCTTGTGGTTGTTCTTGGCTTGGGAGGCCAAATTTACCTCCTGTATTTTTCCTCTGAGTTGTTTGTTTAGTTTGATGACAGTGCTTTTATCCTGCTGGGTGCTGCACCTCCTAATCTTTGGCATTATTTTCTTCCTTCTGTTATACAGCCTACTGATTTTGTGATTCCACCAGAGTGGCTTGTTTTTTTAAGTTAGGTCTGTACTTCTTCCTGGTGGGTACAGAGGCCTGTATGCAGCTATTAACATGCTTGTGCAGGATTTCTGTGAACAGTTCTGAACAGGCAGCAGTGTTCTCAAGGTTTATGGGGGCTTGAAATGTTGCCAGGTTATCACGTAATAGCAGGAATTTAGCCTTAGAATAGTTCCTGAATATTCCAGGTTTAGCTGGGGGTTCAGGTTGTATTTTTACTTCAAAGGAGACAATTTTGTGGTATGACCTTACCAGGAAGGCATTACAGTAGGGGTGTGCAGCACTCTTCCATATTAAAGAGGACCAGATCCAGTATGGTTGCACCCCTGATTGGTGTATTGACAATCTGATACAGGGACGTTTTGTTTACAAAGTCCAGGAATGTCTGTGTCTGCATGTTTGGTGTCGTATAGAATTCACAGTTAATAGTGGGGTAACTAAAGTCGCCAATGAATATGGTATTGGGTGGGATGGTGAGTGCTTCCATTAAATTTAAATAGATGGTATGGATTTCCTGGGTCATAAAGGAGACATATAGCTTGCAAGGAAGTGGTACTGGATTTTGCCTATGGTGATTTGAGCATGGAGCAGCTCCAGTGTATTGTTGTGTTTGACCAGCCTTGAGTTATATTTATTTTTGATGTAAATCAAGACACCTCAGCCTTTCGTCCCTGTCTGTGTAGTAGCTGGTCTAAGTCTGTGGAAGCAGTATAACCTTGCACTGTTGGTGTGCTGTGTGCTGCTTTATACCATGTCTCAGTGACTGCACAGATGTTAGCACACTCTGAGGTGAAAAGAGCTTCTAGGGAGTGGAGTTTTTTGTTTAGACTGCTAGCAGTGAGCAGTAATACCTTTAGGTTTTCTTGGTTTTGATTTGGTATTTAGGAAGTACTTTCAGTTTGGTATTGCCTAAAAAAAGCACTATGGGGAACACAATATTTTAGCTAATATTTGAAAGCCTAGAGGGAGAGGTGTAGACCATCCCTGGCAAAGTAGCATGGTCTGTTGACCATCTCCTTCCATGCTGACAAATACTACACCCCCGTAGAAAGACACAAAAAACTAAGCCAATTATTAAAGTTGGTTATCTTTTGTTCGTATTGTGGCATCATCCTTGGAGAAGGTAAAATGCTGCTCAATGCTAGGCTCATACTAGCCTGAAACACATATTCCGAGAGCTCCATGATGTCCCTCCATGTAGTCTTGGGAGGTATGTCTCAGGTCATTTACTCTCACATGGACTATGACCGTGTCATACTGGTACTTGTGATCGAATGACCTGAGTGCATGCGTAATGTGGCAGATCCTAGCCCGGTAAATAACTGACTGTGACTTTCTCCTTACTCAGCCTGGTGAGAGGGACATCAGTGTGCCTCATGCTTGGGTCTCCAATGACCAGAATGTTGGATTGTGTGGTGGCTTGCTTTATGGGCTTAGAAGTACAGGCTCTTTGAGGTGTGGCTCTATGCATCTTATGAAAGAGTATACTTTCTCACATGCATGCCACTACAGTGCACCTTATCTTGATAGTTGCCTTAACTTTTGTAAGGCATGTTAGAGGACAGCCTATGCCAGCAAAGTTGCTGTTATGAGTTTTCTATAGCAGCCTCTTAGTCCTAAGAATGCTTTCACTTGCTGTTTGCTAGTGGGTATAGCCCGGTTTTTGCAGCTTCTACTTTTTTGTGTTGGGGTTTAATTTACCCTCTTCCCAATCACACACCCTAGCTATCTGGCTTCTGCCTTACAAAACTTACTCCTGGCAGCATTAACTTTCATTTTAAAGGAATCCAGCACAACTAGCACTTTGAATAAACATGACTTTCAGTCTTCTCAATAAGATTACTGTGTCATCAAGGTAGGATAAAGCTGAATACCTGGTGCAGGGTTTTAGAATTCTATCTATTAGCCTCTAGAAACAGTAAGGAGTTCTGTGAAAATCAAGTGGTTAAGGTGGTATAATTAAACACCCTCCAGAATAGAGAATGTAGTATTCAGTGGTGAGGGGAAACTGCTAGTAACTCTTTAAGTCTAAGGTAGTTAAAAACCTTGCTGTGCCGCTATCAGGTATTCCTTCTGAGCACCAAGTGTTACACTTGGATCAGTTATTAATTTTCCAGAAAGTCTTACAAAAACGTTAGGACCAACACATTCGGACTGCTCTGTTCACTTCAGGACTCCTTATTAACTCCTGCTTTAAGCATGTTTCCCTCCTCTTCACTGTTTTCTCACTAGAAATCTGGTATCCTATATAATTTTAGGTTTACGTTCTCCCATAGTACAGTTTAAAAATTATAATGTGTTTAGTCTGTTTTACTCGGTGAAGCAGGAAAAATTAAAAAAAAAACTTTTTTGGCAAAACAGTCTTTTAATTTTTGTTCTTGGGGCTTAGACACTGGTTTGTCAATTTGAATAGTTGAGATCAAATTCCTTTATATTTCCTAAAATTGAAACTGTTTGTGTCTTTCGGCTTTTCCCGGTTAGGGGTCGCCACAGCGGAACACCGGTTCGCTAATGATTGGCAGTAGAGTTTTACGTGCTGGCTTACTGGCCCTAACGCACAACCTTCAACGAAGGAACACCCATTCATGCATGTCGCCACACAGAAGACGCTCTAATTGAGAATCGAACGGGCAACGTCTAATTGTGAGGCGACAACGCTACTGCAGCACCACCAACGCAGTGTTGAAACTGGCAGTGATTTAATCCTCTGGATCTTATAAAATTTATTGTTTTAATAACAACATTCATAACATTTTCCATTAAAACTTTAACACAAGAAAGGGACTTTACATGGGTATTAATGGTTTTGTTTAAATGATTGTTTTACTATTTTGATTGGTCAATCAATTGATTTTGCCTCTTAAATAAATATAAAAGGTTTATTGAATGTGACAGCCCATATCTGATGAAGTGCTTTATAAATGAAAATGTACTGTGGAGCGTTTATGGTGGATGTACTGGAGTTTTATA
Source organism: Protopterus annectens (assembly GCF_019279795.1). Taxonomy (NCBI): domain Eukaryota; kingdom Metazoa; phylum Chordata; order Ceratodontiformes; family Protopteridae; genus Protopterus; species Protopterus annectens. The sequence continues at coordinate 1,134,032,163 of NC_056745.1, forward strand.
TTACTTTAATAAATTGTGACATTTGGTGCTGTTCTTGGCTTTGTTTCGCTGGACAAGCTTCTGGTTTGGTTTACTGGTTGGAGTTGAAGCTGCTGTGAATTGGCATCTGTTTTACTAATTTTCCATTTTTAAAGTCAGTGCACAGAAATTTTCTTGATGTATAATGCAGTGGTACTTCATGAAACGTACATTACTGATCTGTTTTGCATCTTCTGACATCAGTGTTGTAAGTCCTTCCTTCTTTCCAACCATAGCTGGAACATAGTCAGTTACTATGGCAGACATATTTTCGATGGTCAAGGAAAATCTTGCCAATGTTGCTTTTAGTGCTTTGTATAGATCAACAGACTTCATGGTATCTTTCAGTGGAACCAGAGAGGCCAGTCAGTTCTTCAGTAATACTGAAATCGTTGTCAACACCTCGAATAAATATGGCAAGTTGTGCCATATCTGTAACATCTGTGCTGTCATCCAAAGCTATGGAGTAAAACTTGAAAGTTGCACACCGAGATTCCAAAGTATTTTCAATATATTTGGCATATCTTCCACACGCCTAGTGATTGTCTGGTGTGATAGACTTATTTTAGAAAAATCTGATTTTTTTTTTTCAGGACAAATTATGTCTGCTACACTTTCAAGGCATTCTTTAATAAATTCACCATCAGCAAACGGCTTGGGTTTTTTAGCAATTAAATTTGCTACAACATAACCTGCCTTCACTAAGGAATCCGGTTGAGTAGCTGATTTTCGAAACAGCTGTTGTTGGAATGTAAGATTGTTTTTTTAAATCTAGTATTTTTTGTCTACAGCACACTCCTTGGAATTCACTTAATTTGGCGTGCATTGGAATATAATGCCTTTTCAAATTGAAGTCCTTGAAAATGGATACCACTCCTCTGCATAGTAAGCAAAGTGCTTTATTATTAGATTTAATAAAGAAATATTGAGTCCATTTCTCCTGAAACACTCTCCATACATCCACTATTTTTCTTTCCGTGGCACTTTTATTTTGGCATGATTCAGAAGCTATGCTGAAAAGTAAAAAAAGGAGCAACTAGTATTAACTACTAGTACTTTATCCCTAGTTATATTTCTTATTTTTTAAACAATGGCTAACAATTTACATTAAGAAATAAGGAAATAAAAATTAAAACTAGCCATAGTTGTAGTATATGATAATGGTGCTGGAGGAAGCATTTTGCATCCACAACGTAACACAAAAATATCCAGGCAGGAGAGAGACAGGTGGAATTCATGAAATTTAGATGGACTGTGATAGAGCTATGAACATGTATGATTAGCATGTAAGCAGCAGTTTTTTACTGGTACAAGGATGATAGCTTTCAATAAACTAATCACAGCCCTACCATCAAGTTAAACATTTTATTATTTGCATGCTACCCAAGGAAACTCATTCACTTGCAAAGAAAAAACTGGCACGCACTAGCACTGTCATTTTAGTTATTCACTACAGCAGTACCAGTTCTCACTGGGAAAGCCACTCCAGCAGTCCAAGTATGTAAAATGTCAACATTAGCAGTCCTACAATACTATAATCCACAAAAATAAGCCATACAATTTGCAATAAAGTAAAGAACTCACATTACTGACTTAATAAAACAGTTCTGAATAAGTTACAAGAGGGTCTCGCCCAAACAAATGACTGGTGCCAGAAACATGGCCTCAAGCTAAATGCCAAAAAATGCATCATCCCCTTTGGGTACGTTTTAATTACCTGTGCAGTTGTGCATTTTTTTTTTTTTTTGTATTTCAGTCAGGTTGTGGAAGAATTACATTGAGTATAATCACTTTGTATGTTACCAAAGTAAAAAAAAAAAAAATCTGCAGGAACATAAAGGTTTCCATTGTCCAATTAGCAGCTAGAGCTAGACTGAACCATTTCAAATTATTCTGCATCTGACAGCCGACAGATGTTTTCTGTATTTATTTGAGACTGTCCTGCAATGTTGTTAAAATATTTCCTGTGATTCTGAACTCTGTTGTCACTATGTTGAGTTATTGAGTATTGTCTTACTGTTTTATTATTTATTATTAAATATTTAACATTTTAATTGTGGCTAGTTTGTTAGAGATATTTAAGCTCAGAGTACTTGCAATTGTATTTGGTGACACTGTATAGCCCACTCCAGTAGCCTTGTTGTTGGTCACACTTACCATTTGGATAATAGTAACATTACGCAGTAAGATTGGTCACCCTTTGGGAAGGGCCTTATAGTAGCTGATAAGTAGTAGTTGTTGGTGGCAACTGGTACTACTTTATTGTCTGGGCAGAAGGGGCCGTTGCTAGTGAACCTGTGCCAGCCTTCCCCAACAGTGACTGTGTATTTGTATATAAATCAAATCTCAAAGTAAGTGTGTGTGTGTGTGTGTGTGTGTGTGTGTGTGTGTGTGTGTGTGTGTGTGTGTGTGTGTGTGTGTGTGTGAGTGTGTGTGTGTGTACGCGTGCGTGAGTGCCTGTGTCAGCTACTTGGGCAGGGACACGAAGCACTGGTTGGACAGAGAGGGTGCTGGAGGTTTTGACTTGACCACTCGGCTGAGATCTTAACCTTGTAGATGTGCCAGTGGGGAGTCTTATTGGGGATCTGGAGAAAGAGGGAGAAACCAGCCCCCAGACTGACTGTGATCTGTGACCATCCTCCTTAAAGATAATGCTGTGTCTCTTATCAGCTCTAACCTGAAGAACTCATTTTATCTCCATACAGCTCTGGTTAAGTTCTTGTCGACTACATTTCAGCACCAACAGTGCCATTCTTTTTACCTGCAAGGGTCTTAACAATGAGATGCACCAACCAAATATTTTGATCATTCCATTTCTGAATGTATTTGCTCCACCAAAGAACTTGGACTGACATGTCAAATGTGACAGGCATATGAAGTGGACTAACTCAGACCTATCAGAACTCAGAAGCACTTACAGGAATATGACCTTTCACTCCCCAGGTTTTCAAATCACTATTGTGTCAATTTATCTACTTCAACTTTTTTCTGTGCATAGTTACTGACCTGCAGTCTCCCCTGTCTTTTTAAACAGCAGCGAGGTTATAACATGAGGCCTTGATTTATATTAGATTACCATCTCACAGTCTCCTCATGCACCATACAAAATTATATCCTGACCTATAAAATGAAACATTAAGTGATAACCAGTTGGTACCCCTCACTTATAAAAAGTTCATTTGATGAATTAATATGATTCAGCATTATTTACCATTGAAATTAAGTAAAAAATGTCATTCAGACTGTGATAGATCCTTTCATTGTGCAACAGCTTGAAACATTGACTTTTTAAAACTCAGAATGAGAAACTCAAAGCTAAGTTCTGCAGTACCAAATAAGTTGCTATAAAGTAATATTGATATAACCATATACAATAGAATTAAACACAGCATCACTATAAATGTTTTACATACAATATACTTTAGTATGTTTATGCTGTAACTGCTTATAGTAGAACACTAGCATAGCATTTACTTATGTAAAAGTCAGCTATAACTGAAAAAATGCACTTGTATCCACACACAGTCAAACATTGCCAGGCAGATGTGACCTAGGGCTTTAGAACATTTCCTCCAATAGAGACTCAAAAACAAATTTCATTAAGCAAAAGTAATAGAAATCTAAAAGGTCAAGAGTGCAATCATCCCAAACATCTCATTAAAAAGATACAAATGCTCAAAGAACATTTCCATTCAAGAGATCACTAAAAAAACATATTTTAAAATCATTTTATAACATTAGCCTACTCATGCAGCACAGTAGTGCAAATTATATTTCTATGTAACCCATTAGTTTTAAAAAAATCAGACAATATCAGACCAGTTAGCTAACATAATACAAGTGGCATCTGCAAACCGGAAAACACTGCAACTGCTGTCAGCAGTACACCGACTTAATGCTGTAAAAATCGGACCTGTATGCAAAGTCAGGTGATACACCACACTCACTCCTTAGGCAGGGTTGCCTTGAACCCCATCTTGTCTATATTCTGTTTCCAAGATTATTTTTAAATGTGAAGAAAGTAAAGGTTGTACAGAGCCAATTGCCTTTCACTCATCAAGCACACTATGAAAACATGCTCGTCAAATTCAGCTTCTGAAGAATTACACTTGACAATGCACAGGATTGTTGTTGTAGTGTCTTTCGTCTTTTCCTAGTTACGGGTCGCCACAGCGGAACTCCAGTCCGCTAATGATTGGCAGTAGATTTTTACGTGCCGAGTTGCTGGCCCTGACGCACAACCTTCAACAAAGGCACGCCCATTCACGCATGTCTCTACACAGAAGACGCTCTAGCTGAGAGTCGAACAGGACAACGTCTTACTGTGAGGTGACAACGCTACTGCAGCACCACCACCGAAGTGACAATGCACAGGGTAAAGAATAATTTTTATTCAGGTGAATTTTTCACATGCCATACAATGGAGCTCTACAGTTGTTATGAGGTGTAATGCTTATCCAGTTTAAGCTGGTCTAAAGCTGATTTAGTTTAAACTTGTCCTCCAGTACATTAGTGCAGTTCCTTTTCCCAGTCAAGCTTTTGTCAAGCCTTATGCAGACTTTGCAACTCATATTCATGAGGGTTAACAAAGTCCAGGGAAGAAATCAGAGCTATATTATAAGCAGACTAATCCACTGGTGGCATCTGCCCTAACCCCAATGAGGAATTGGAACTAGGTAGGACAGAGAAGTTTGTAAGTGACTAATCTGAAATTTCTACACTGCACCAGATCCCAGTCAGGGGAAGCAATCCAGGTGAGCTTGGTTGCACAATAAAATAGGCAGTGGTCAGATCATGAAACAGGCTCTAACTACAGATCAACAACAGACACATCAAATTCATGGAGTATGTGCATAATGATCAGAAGCAGAGAGAGACCCTAAAGAAATCTAAATCCCTTCATACTTTTTGGAATTCTTTTACAAAGACTATGGGCATGTCATTTACCTGTATTTTAAAGTCCCCTTGAAGTAAACAGTTTGGCATAGTCGAACTATTGAAACACAAAGCAAAGGGCTTCCAACAAACACCAACACCAGCAAAGCAAAAATCCTTAACGCAATTTATTCTTTTTTTAAAAACAAAAAACATTTTCGCTACTGGCCCGTAGCTTCATCAGAGGTAAATACAAACAATTAATGTGATAAGTAAGCAAGCCTTTTAACAAGGATACACTCTGATTATAGGAAGTGACGACATTTTTTAAAAATTATTAACAAATTATTAACACCTTCCTCTACGCAACTTTTAAGTAAGAAAGATCTACTGGAAAGCATATTTTCATAAGTTACAAACATTAAAAAGTAACACCAAATGAACTGTAGTTAAAAAATCCATAAGTGAATAAATTTTAGGAACAAGGTGTAGCTATGGGCTCCCCTTGCGGAGCCAGTGTAGCGAACCTTTTCGTAGCATACTGGGAAAAACATTTTCTGTTTAATAACACCGATTTGATGAAAAATATCACTTTCTACACTAGGTTTCTTGACGACATCTTCATACTTGTACGTGAAGATGCATGTTGGGCAGGTCACTTTGTGGATATAATTAATGGAACAACACAATTTTTAAATTTTATTTTACATACAAATTTTCCACAAAAGAAATTGACTACTTAGACGTAAAATTAGAGGAAGACCTAGAGAAGAAAGTATTAACATCAACAGTCTATAGGAAACCTACGTATGTCAACTCCTTTTTACACTTTTCAAGCTTACATCCATTCAGACAGAAAAGGTCAATAGTCAAAAGTCAACTAGTCAGAGCTGGTAGGATGTGTAGTACTTTTGTTGACTTCACAAAAGAATGTTTCTTTCTTAAACAGTTATTTGTGAATCGGGGTTACCCTGTTAACCTGGTCGACGACCTAATACAGGAAGTTAGTCAAAAAAGAATAGATGGTTTTTACAAACCTCTACTAAACCAAAGTTCTTCTACCTTAAGTCAAATGGAAAACTTGGTAAGCTTGAATGTTGAAACAGTAGAGGTATTGAATGTAGAGGAGCATAATGTACCATCTTACAATTTAAGTTTTGTTACAACGTTTAACATCGACTCAGATGTGATTAGGTCGATAATACTTAAAAACTGGCAAATTATTTCTGAATCACCTCTGCTTTTGGAAAAATTAGGTTCCCGCCCCAATATTATTTACAGGAGAGCAAGTAATTTAAAAGAGATTCTACAAAGGAGAGCCAATAGTGACTTACTTTGTAGACAAAAAGGAACATTTAAATGTGAAGCTTGCAACTATTGTAAATATATAAAAGTTGGAAACACATTTAATATTAGAAATAAAAAATACAAAATTCAGCATAAAATTAATTGCCAGACTACTTCAGTGGTATATATTGCCTTCTGTGAGTGTTGCACAGCGTTTTACGTAGGTAAAACGGACAGAAATGTCCGTGAAAGAATATATGAACATACCTACGCAATCAGGAAAAACAAAGAAGGTAATGCACTAGCAAAACATACTAGTGCATATCCTGGACATTCATTTTTGTTTATGGGAATTGATCATGTCCCAGTTGACATCAGGGGTGGTCCAACATCACTTATTTTAGAAAACCGGGAGCTTGAATGGCAACTCACTTTGGATGCGTTCAAGCTTCCCGGTTTAAATGAGAATTGTAATATTTCTTCAGTACTAAAACTACGTAGTTATTTAAGGTAGTGTTATTGAAATAAATATGTGTATATTCAATTTTTAAAAAATGCATATATGTGTTAATGGAATTTTTTAGAACGAGTATATTTTTTATAAGAATGTTGGGATTTTTAGTTTTAAAAAATGAGTTACACTATTTTTTAGAGTGTAGTTTAGGTTAAACCAATGTAAAACTTACATATGTGTGTTCTTATAAGTGGGATGACATTAGTCCTGATGGTTATGACACGAACAATACCAGTACTATATCATGAATTTGCTCACTTGTAGTTTAAGTAGCCTATTCACAATTGCGACAATGAATGTCAGCAATTTTTTGTCGGTTAAAATTTATTCACTTATGGATTTTTTAACTACAGTTCATTTGGTGTTACTTTTTAATGTTTGTAACTTATGAAAATATGCTTTCCAGTAGATCTTTCTTACTTAAAAGTTGCGTAGAGGAAGGTGTTAATAATTTGTTAATAATTTTTTAAAAAAACGTCGTCACTTCCTATAATCAAAGTGTATCCTTGTTAAAAGGCTTGCTTACTTATCACATTAATTGTTTGTATTTACCTCTGATGAAGCTACGGGCCAGTAGCGAAAACGTTTTTTGTTTTTAAAAAATGAATAAATTGCGTTAAGGATTTTTGCTTTGCTGGTGTTGGTGTTTGTTGGAAGCCCTTTGCTTTGTGTTTCAATAGTTCGTCTTCGTTATTTTTGTTGGAAGTTTGGCATAGTCAACAGTGAACAAGTGAGGAGAACTGTAATTCGTAAAGGCATGTCCTTATGCAGCGAGGCGGCTGATATAGGAGGAGATACCAACAGTTTGCTCCTTTACGTGCCACAGTACTTGTGGCTTAGTAGAGTTCTACGATCCACCTGACACCTTCAACAGTTGCACAAGGAAGTGATAAAACATTGCAGTTCCACACAATCTTGTCTGGACACAGTACTTAATAAGGGTGAGCTCATGGGGCATGATCATCACCAGAACTGGACTGAAATTATTGTCTGGCCAAGTCTCCAATATAAACAGAAAGCCTAAGGTTCACAGCAGGTCAGAGATTATTATTATTGGTGAAAAGACCACCCTTGCAGGCCCAGCGCCTTTAAACTCCTGGATTCAGATAGATGTGTGCAATGTTCTTTATAATCCACAGGTTATGTTGTAAACAAGAACGCCAATAAACGAAAAAAACAAATTGAAATTTTATTAAGCTTAAAAACAAGCTTTTCGTCGGCACTCTGCACCAACTTCCTCAGAAAAACAAACTGCACCACACATTTGTCTCACTGTAAATACATCACTACTCCACTCAAATGCGCCCCCTAGCGGCTCCCCTTTAAAAAGCACATAAAATGCTCCAAATATTGAATTTTAAAGCCACCATAAATACATATAAATAGAAATGATCAAATGTGTCAATACCACAAGAAAAATTATGATGTATTTTAAAAATAAGTATAAAAGTGGAAAGAAAATTCCCACAAGTGTTAATATAAACATTAATATAAACAATAAATAGTGAACACAGAAGTGAAATAAAAAAGTGAAATAAAAAATGGTAAAACACAAGAATATGTTCCCAGATAGCATTAAGCCACTCCAGGGGGCTTCACATCACTAGGCTTCTCAGTTTGAGAAAGCAACTGATGGACTTGTATCCACACACAGACTTGTATCTGCGCCCACTATCATACTGTTAAGTCCAGGTAAATGGTAAGCTTCCAACTTATGTTGCCACATCAACTCCTTGCATTCAAGTCTTAAAGAATCGGGTCCCCCCATAAACTCTTGGTTTAGCTGATCGATGACTGTAAACAAAAATTCGTGACCTGGATTATCTAATATATGTTTGGCCAGAGCGTTGTCGACCTTCCCCTTCCTGATGGCATATAAGTGCTCGTATACTCGTTCCTGTAGTTTCCTATCAGTCTTGCCGATGTAGAAACCTGGACAGACCGAACACTGGGCTAAATATACCACCCGATTACTGGCACAATTGAATCTTCCTTGTATGAGCTATTTCTTATCCCTGATGGAAAAAGCTGAACTTGCTTTAATGTATCTGTAGTACCTGCACATGTTACATTTGAACATCCCAGATCTGGGGGAGGCACCAGCAACTTTGGACTCCAGGATGTTTTTGATGTTAAAGCCCCTCCTGAAAGTAACCTTAGGGGGCGATAATGTTTTTTGTTTTTTGAATTTTTAGAAGGTTTATGTCTTCCACCATGCAGGAAGCCAGTGGCACTTCAGACTCAGGCGACTTAACTATACTTATTAACTTCCTAACTGAGAAAGTGGATCATCTTTCACAGCGAATTGATGGGCTTTCACAAAGCTGTTCTTTGAGTCCAACGGTGCGCCCCTCCAGTGGATTATTAACAGAAACTCCAGCTTTGTTACCGGCTAGTGGAACCGGAACTGACTCTAGAGTTGTTACCATCGGCAACAAAGCTTTACATAATACCGATAGCAGCGATAAGCCCAAGGGCATTTTGGGAGGCCATACAAGTTCAGGTGAGAATATTGGAGCCTCTCCAGCTATTCTCGGTGAAACGGAGGCACAGAGGAGGGGCTATGTTGAATTAAACTTGAACAATTGGTTGAATCGCCCCTTCAGTTTTCTTACTGGGGAAGACATCGGCAATATTGATATTCAAACTGAAGGATTGTCCGATTTACCTACTAAGCTCAACAATTTCGACCAAAAATTACTGAGGTTAAGGAAGTTACAACTTGAGGTATCCTACTTTGGGGAATGCCGACGTGCGAAGATTGTTCCGAAGGGGCTTCACTCATGGCAGTACCCTACAGGTTTGGAAGATGGGTCGAAATTCCACCTTGACCTCTTGGCACTTTTTGATAGACATGGGAATGAATTGATCAACTTAATCTGCGCCCACTATCAGGAAGTTATTAATCAATTAACCATGGAACTTTCCAACTTAGATGAGGAAATTAAATCAGATACTCATTTTTTCAGATATCGTTATGAATACGAAAGAGTCTTTACCAGTATCGACCAACACATTTCCAAGACCACTATAACTAAAGTAAAGATACTCCAGAGGGACATAAAAGCCTATAAAGAGGGGGTAGCCTACCCCAAACGCTCTAAATCTCAAGGGAATTTTCTAGGGAATAGCAGAACCACCATGGGGTAGCTATCTGGCCCCGAGACCAATGGCCAACCTATGCACCCCCTTGAACTGGAGAATGGATCCCCATTAAGGTGAACAAACCAGAGAATTTCAACGGAATGTGTTATGAGTATTGAGTCAGGTGTGAGCCAGGAAGAGCCGACTCTTGACAACTGTGATGAAAAATTTCAAGTCCGAGCCTCATCCCCCCCAGCCACAGTCGGGTTGGATGACGAGGAACAAATACAAAACCAGGAGGAACTGAGAGATCATGGTCTAGCTATTTCTTTAGTATCCCCAATGCAACCTTTGAAAATACTTTACAATACGGGTAAAGACTTTAAAATTTACAATTTTTCACAGTTTGTTTTTTCTCAACCTTTGGTGGATGTTTTGGCTAAAGGACTAACTTTTGTACCCTCCTGTAGAGCTGGTGTTGGGAGGACTATATTGGACCTGAAACTTTTTGTGAGAAAGTTGAACCTGTCATTGTTGGGTGATTCCCAAAAACGCAAGAACCCTTACCACATACCAAGTACTTTTAATCCGCCATTACTCCCAGCTGTCGGAATTTTCGAACAATTGTGTGATCTTGACATCTGCCACCTCCTCAATTCAAGGCGCCAGGTTCATTTTAATATTACTAAGGAGGAGAGGGCCTTGTTAGAGGCACTCAAGTTTGCATCAGTTAGACTTATGCAACCCGACAAGGGAGGGAGATTGGTGGCTGTGGATATGAATGACTACAATGACAGGATGTTGGCTATCCTGTCTTCTGATACTTACCAGGAGGTTTCTAAGAATGAATTGAATCTTAGCTTGTGCCACATCCGGTCATTTTTTGAGGAGATGTTCATCAATGGCATTATTGATGTGGATGTATATCATTTTGTTTCTGTGGCATCACCTAAAATTCCAGTCTTGTTTGGGAACCCTAAGATAGACAAGAACATCTATGATCCACCTATGCGGCAACTGGTCAGTGCCAGAGGAAGCATTACGTATGCAGCGGCCAAGGTGGTGGACGAGATTCTCAAGAAGTATGTGGACAGAGTTCAATACATTTTGAGAGGTTCTTGGGCATTTTTGGAAAAAGTGGGTTCTGTTCCATTTAATGCTGATTGTATTCTCTTGACCATTGACGCTGTTGACCTGTACTCATCTATCCCCCATTTGGAGGCGGTTGAGTGGATCCAATTGGAAATGTTTTTTCACCATGCTCCTGCAGAAGAAGTTACGATGGTCAGCGAACTATTGGCGGTTATTCTTACCAGCAACTTTTTTGCATTCAATGACCAGTGGTTCCACCAATTGATTGGGGTCCCTATGGGATCGCCCTGTGGAGCCAGTGTGGCCAATTTAGTTATGGCCCACTGGGAGAGGGTGTTTGTTTTATGTAATTCTTTGGTCCAAGAGAAAGTAGCGTTATACACTAGGTTTTTGGATGACATTTTTGTCATCTTCAATGGTACTCTAGATGATGTTAATAACTTGGGTGTCGTTTTTTTAACTGCTCCACAGAATTTTTGAAATTCACATCTGAGTTTGCCATTGACAAGATTACTTACTTGGACGTGGAACTAAAGAAAGATAGGAGCCTAAATCGCTTTGTGGCCAGCATACATCGGAAGCCAACTTTCTTGAATTCTTATCTACATTTTGACAGCGAACATCCATTACACCAAAAGAGGGCTATCGTGAAAGGCCAGTTTGTTTGAGCAGCCCGTATGACATCAGAGAAAATGACAAGAAATTTCATGAGGAGTCCAAGTTCATCTTTGGCATGTTCGTCAGCAGAGGGTACCCTGCCGATTTTGTCGCAGAATTAAGTTTGGAATTGCAGGGGAAGAGGGCCAATGGCCACTTTCGCCCCATTTTGGGGAATATGGAGGATGGGTATTTATGTTTACCTCGCCTCGCCAGTGAGTCTGATACTTTCAATTTTTCTTTTGTAATTTCATTCATCTTGGATGCAATGGACATTGTGTCCATTATAAAGAAAAACTGGTGCTTATTAACCACCAAGTCAGTAGGAGCATTTGGACTATTATCGCCCCCTAAGGTTACTTTCATGAGGGGCCTTAACATCAAAAACATCCTGGAGTCCAAAGTTGCTGGTGCCTTCCCCAGATCTGGGATGTTCAAATGTAACATGTGCAGGTACTGCAGATACATTAAAGCAAGTTCAGCTTTTTCCATCAGGGATAAGAAATCTCATACAAGGAAGATTCAATTGCGCCAGTAATCGGGTGGTATATTTAGCCCAGTGTTCGGTCTGCCCAGGTTTCTACATCGGCAAGACTGATTGGAAACTACAGGAACGAGTATACGAGCACTTATATGCCATCAGGAAGGGGAAGGTCGACAACGCTCTGGCCAAACATATATTAGATAATCCAGGTCACACATTTTTGTTTACAGTCATCGATCAGCTAAACCAAGAGTTTATGGGGGGACCCGATTCTTTAAGACTTGAATGCAAGAAGTTGATGTTTCAACTTAAGTTGGAAGCTTACCATTTACCTGGACTTAACAGTATGCTTTCCATCAGTTGCTTTCTCAAATTGAGAAGCCTAGTGATGTGAAGTCCCCTGGAGTGACTTAATGCCATCTGGGAACATATTCTTGTGTTTTACCATTTTTTATTTCACTTCTGTGTTCACTATTTATTGTTTATATTAATGTTTATATTAACACTTGTGGGAATTTTCTTTCACTTTTATACTTATTTTTAAAATACATCATAATTTTTCTTGTGGCTATTGACACATTTGATCATTTATATTTATATGTATTTATAGTGGCTTTAAAATTCAATATTTGGAGCATCATAGGCTTACCAGCATTGATGGCAGGTATGAGTAGTAGATACCACATTGTTGAACATTTTGGCCGCTTCTTAGTTAAAAATTTTCAAAGTGTAATTATGTGCTTTTTAAAGGGGAGCCGCTAGGGGGTGCATTTGAGTGGAGTAGTGATGTATTTATAGGTTCATAGGTTCATAGGTTTATACTAGGCTATCTGCCCTAGGGCATTTATAAGCCTATCCCAAAGTTATGTGGCTTTCACCACCCCTTAAGTTTGAAAGGTACTATGCCCATTAGTTTACCGTGCCTCTGTCCAGCAGTGACACTGAGGTGATCCCCGGGGTAAACCTGCGATCTCCCATCCATTGATCAAGATTTCTCTTGAACAGGGCCAGCGAGGTGCTCTGCCTCACTTGTACCGGGATTTTGTTCCACAGCATAGGGAGTCTCTGGGTGATGAATCTGTCCCTCCAGCACATCCTATTTATAACTGTGTTAAGGTTTAAGTCTCTTCCTCTTGTATTTCTTATGGATTTAGATTTTTTGAGGTGGAGCATGTCCATCAATTCCGGGTTAGACATGGCCTAGTGAGACAAATGTGTGGTGCAGTTTGTTTTTCTGAGGAAGTTGGTGCAGAGCGCCGACGAAAAGCTTGTTTTTAAGCTTAATAAAATTTCAATTTGTTTTTTTCGTTTATTGGCGTTCTTGTTTACAACATAACCTGTGGATTATAAAGAACTTTGCACACATCTATCTGAATCCAGGAGTTTAAAGGTGCTGGGCCTGCAAGGGTGTTTTTTTCACCAGTTTGTTTTTTGTTTTTTGAATTTTTAGAGATTATTATTATTATTATTATTAGCTACATGAGGACTAACCTAGTATTACAGTACAGCAGGCTACTCCCTGATGTCTGCCTGACATTGCTATTTGGGACAATGGGTACATCCAACAGAGTGGTAGAATGTGGAATGGGGTACATATCACATCATGGTGGCACGTCAACCCTGATGTCACAATACCCTTAGTCTGGATCCCCTTGGCCCAAGCAAACATTGTGACTGTCATTATGCTTTCTGAATAGAGTATGTTGCAGATGGGTGCAGGAAAAGTTGTGAAGAGCCATGGGAAAGGATGTTAATTCATCACTGAATAGAACAAAGCGAAAAAAACTATAATGAACTTGGAAATAAATGAACCAAAATACAATGCTGAGAGGTAAAATAAAAGGGTGAATGGAGCAGATAAATTTAATTATGGTGATGAATCTAAGTATGGACATATTAAATGCAATCAGAAGAATAAATGTACAAAGTCAAACAACAAAAGCAGTAAGACTTTTAATGTATGAATTATTTTAGCACCATCAAAACACAGAATTGAAAACCAGTTACAGTAATGTAAAGATTTACAGACCCAAAACAATAATAAACATAAACATATGCAAAATAATACTATGTCTGGTGCATTGGTCCTACCTTTCCATACTATTAGTTTGTGAAATGTGATACAGCTGACTCTTCACTTGCATGGGGCTTGAAAGCACTTACCTGTTCTAACATGTTTGTTCGCAGTATATTTTAATACAGTCCCTTGTTCTGCTTCATGACATTGAGAACATAACGGTGAAAATTTTACTTTAACAGAGATGGAAAGTTACCCTCCAGTTACATACTTCACCATATCTTTTTTGATAAATTACTGTCAATTTAAATTTTAAACATCTTTAGAAAATGGCAACTTGAACCTTAGTCTTATATGAAATACTCTCTGGAGTACACCTGCAACAGAATATGCATGTTTGTTTTGGGACAGTTTCATTTCCAGTATGCCTTATGTATAAAATCACCTTGTCTAATAGCTAGGTATAATCATGAAAAATATGAACATGACAACATAGAAATACCACTGCATATTATGTCCCCTAATATTCCCCATAGAAAAGGTGTTAATACTACTGCATAACATGTCCCCCTACTATTACACAGGGAAAAGGTGTTAATACTTTAAAATAAATACTACTACATAATATGTCTCCCTAATATTCCATAGAAAAAAGTTATAATTTAAAGAGACACCTCCACATATTACTTTCACACAGTGAAAAAGTGCTAATACCATCAAAAAAAAAAAAGCACTACATAGTAAAAACCCAAATGTTACATAGATGCTAGCATGGGAGGGACAGAGACTCATCTCTGCTTTTATGAGGTATGTATGAGGACTGGATCTGAAGATGGAACCACTTTGATTTGGGGAACATATCCAGCAGTGCTATGTGTGAAAGGAAATCTTAAAAGCCATCAAGGATGAGCATTTATGGAGGCCTGCACTTAACTCAGCTGTGGATGATGGTCCACTTCTGTGATTCAAAGGCAGAGAAACAGGATAAGTGTGTACCCAGTGCCATTTACCTGGTTAAAAACTTGCAGCTAAGTGCCATGTCCTGTTTCTCTGTCTCACTTTATTGGCTATCTGAAACTTCTTTGCCATAAGACCAATAGCATCCAGGTGGGAAAAGTGTACTTTGTGGAGATCAAGTCTTAGAAGCATGGACTTCTAAGGGATAACAGAGACATCAAGTTATAGCAGGATAAAAAATAATGCTATAATATATAATTTATTGGTAAAATGTCATGGTAATGGACATTCATCATAAGAGGGAAAGATATATTTGAGAGCATCTAACTCTTAACTCTGTCATAAAGCAGTAAGAACAACATCCAAATGCAACTATAAAAAAAATTATTAGCTGTTAAAATTTAATACAGTGAGCCCTCAACCAACCACAAAAATGGATTGCTTGTATTCAGACAATTAAAATATAATAATACCTCAAGAAAATAACTCCTCAACAGAGAATATCAGTGGTAGCCTGAAGTCCTCTTTTGCCATTTGTTTTTTAAACTGTTAATGAAGCTTCCCTTAACGTCAACTCCAAAATACCTAAGCTACATTTATTTATAACAACATTGTGTATATTTTTAATTTGTACTAGTCACTTAACGATACCAGAGCTGATAATGTTCACATTTTTTCCACTGAAAAGAAATAATTACTTGTGGCTAGTGACTCCCTTCATAAATTCCAACTCCCTGGATCAACTAATCCATAGTCCCACCAAGGGCTCCAATATCCTGGACTTGGTCATTACCAACATGGGAAATCGATGTTCCACACCAGTGGTCACCCTCTCATTGGTTAGGTCTGACCATAAGCTAATCACCTTTGACATCCACATCCCACCCCCACCCCCCAGTAAGGAAACATCCGTAAAAAACTTCTCCAAGGCTAACTTCATGCTACCCAAGTCAGAAGTGGCAAACTTCATGACACCCATGCAGACGGGAACTGAAGGTTTGACTGCCATATCCTACACTAAAGCACTGTACGAGCACATCCACTTGTGCATGAATCGTGCCATCCCAAATAGAACCAAGACGCTCTTCTCCAAAAAAAGGAAGCCGATCTGGTGATCCCCTGTCATAAACAAACTATACAACAGAAGGAAGATACTGTTGCAGAAAAGAGGAAAATCCCAGGATGCAAAAAACTCCTTTACCAGCCTCAGTAAGAAGCTGAGATCCCTCATAAAATCCTTCAAAACTAGTTATGAAAATAAAATTGCCAAAGATTCCAAAGACAACCACAAGGCATTACATAGCTGTGTCAAGAATCTAAATGGCAATGCTCAGATCTGCTCTGAGCTACAACAGAATGGCATTAAATACACTAATCCCAAGGACATTGCCAATATCCTGGCAGATCAATTTAGTGCCAACTTCACCCCCCTCTCACCCCCTAAAGGGCCCATCTCAATACTGAAAGATTGCCAAGTTCCGGTAATCACGGCCACACAGGTAAAAAACGCACTCTCCAAAGCTAAGAATACAGCATCCATGGGACCAGATGACATCCTGGGCTGTATACTACATGATCTACAAAATGAACTGGCACCTCACCTAAGTGTCATGTTTAATCATAGCCTCACCTCAGGCTTCGTGCCCACTGAGCCTCACAAATGTAATAAAACATCGAACAGACCACAGCTGAAGAGTATATAGCTGAAACCAATGTTGTTTAATACACAAAGTAAGCGCTTTCACGATCTGACCGCTTCTTCAGACTTATACATTCAAATGAAATAATCATAACATTTAAATAGTATATCATCAAATCAACAATTAGAGTAGATCAGTCGTCCATTAATCAAATTAATTAAGCAGTTAAAAACACAGTAAATTAATTCTGCCAAAACATTTGAAACCCTAAAAACTAATAAAACAGCAAAGTTATAAAAAACAACTAAGCTAATAGCAATAAATATCTTTCAAAAAGCTTAGTGTGTAAGTGGTTTGGCTTTAAGGAAGGACTTAAGTGACACTGCACCATTAATCCCTGGTAGTTTATCTGCCTGCAGCAGCAAAATCCATTTTTGTTCTGCTGCTTCTGTCTTGTTCTTAATGTCACCACCCCTCATACTTGGTTCTATAATTTCTAGCACTAAAAAGTTAAAACATGTTGAGAGCCTTCTGCTTGAACATGTCTTGCTAAGGCACTAGTTTCTTTAATATTATTTATATCTCTTAAATGCTCTAGAATGCGCTCTTTGAAACTTCTGTTGGTTTTACCAACATAAAATACAAAGCATAATTTGCAGAAGTTAAGGTACACTAAATGTTGTGTTTTGCAATCAGCATAGAAGTCAATGTCTTTGACAAACTTCTGACTTGGATGTGTGAATGTAGTGTTAGAGTAAATAAACTTACATGCCATGCACTTCCTGCAGGGAAATGTTCCTTTTCTCTGAGACGGCATATTATTATTTCTGTTAGCCAATGGTTTATAACATAATTGTCTTTTTAAGGATTTTTATTTAAAAAAAAAAAACACTGTCTCTTGTCTGTAACACCATCCAGTTCTTCAATAGAATTTAAAATATTCCAGTTCCTCTCAAATATTTGACAAAATGTATTGATATCACTAGAATAGGAAATAGGAAATCTGACTTTGTCTATTTTCATTTTGTGTATTGTGTGTGCCATTCGTACTCTCTGAGAAAAATGGTTTGCCTCTGTGACTATGTCCTTCATACTATATCTGCTGCATTATAGCCTCTATCTATAAATTCATCTTTTAAGGTGGACACTGCTTGATCCAGCCCATCTTCTGTATTATGCAGTCTACTCATTCTCATAAATTGTCCTTTGACTACATTCTTGGTAACATGTTTGGGATGCATACTAGTTTTATGTAGAATGCTGTTTTTCTACTGGGATTTCTGTATAGGCTGGTAACTAATTGTGTAGATGATATTTTATTTATAGTCACATCAGGAAAGTTAATGGTATCAGATGAGGAGTTATATGTAAATCTTAGAAAATCAGTAGTACTTTGTAAGTATTCAATAAAAAGTTCCAGTCTACTACTAGTATCTCCCCACAGAAGGAAGACATTATCCACAAATCGTACATACCAGATCTGCAAAATCATTCCCATGCAACAGATAATTCATCTCCCATGAGACTAGAGCTAGGTTGGCGTAGCTGTTGACACATGCTGTGCCCATTGCTACGCCAGCCTTTTGCAGATAAAAGCAGTCATTGAACACAAAAACATTGTTTTCAAGAATTATCTCTAGTAAGCTACATATCAAGTTCACTTTGGTATATGTATAGATTTTTTTAGTATTTGGTAAGTCACGTACGCTTTCAATGCCCCAGGCATTAGGTATTACTGTAAAAAGGGATGTGATATCCATGGTAACAAATATATATTCACCATTTACCTCTGCCATTTTCTTATGGAGAGAAGTTAGAAGCATCTTGGTGTGTCTTAAAACAGTATTACAAGTTGCCTACACAGGGTGCAATTGCTTCTCTACATAGATGGATATTGCTTCTGTGGCCCATCCTGTACTGGAGACAATGGGTCTCATAGGTGGCGCTGTCATATTTTTGTGTACCTTGGGTAATCCAAAATCTTGGGTATAATCGGATGTTCTACTTGGAAATAATTAAGTAGTTCCTCAGTGATTTGCTGTGACACAAATAGATAAAAAATATATACACAGACACCCTATCAATAATACCTTTCACCTGTGTACTTGAGATGTATAAGTATGTATCTACATCATCTAAGAGAAACATCATTTGTTGTATATAGAATTGTTTCTCCATGACTACAACACTCCCCCCCCCCCCCTTGTCCGCAGGTCTAACTTCAATACTAGACAATGCCTTCAATTGTGTTAGGGCTTCATTTTCAGATGTATCGCAAGTTATAAAACATAGCTGGTCTTTTCTCACTAAAAGCATGTTTAATATCTTTTTCACATATTGTTGCAAAAGCTTCCACAATAGGATGAACTTTAGATACATATAAACTCGTTTTTTTGAAGCGTTTCAGTCGAAGTACCTGTATCTTTAAACATGGTTTTGAGCGTTAGTGTGCGCCCAGACAGTCGTGGTTGTTTTAACAGATCAGTCATGACTGTTCTCTGTGCTGGAATAAAGGATAAACCCTTATTCAGCAGAGAAATGTGCGCTCTAGTTAATTCAAAATTAGAAAGGCTAATTACCAAGTCTTGGCATTTCTGCTACGAGTCGTCATCCTGTTTTGGTGTGCTTGTCCGTCTTGCATCTGATGATACCTGCCTTTCCACCATCTGCTTTTGGATCTTTCCCTTATCGGCAGGGCTTTGTTTAGCACAAAGGGTAGAATAGGAGTCTAAGCCATATCACTTAAACACTAAGCTTTTTGAAAGATATTTATTGCTAATAAGCTTAGTTGTTTTTTATAACTTTGCTGTTTTATTAGTTTTTAAGGTTTCAAATGTTTTGACAGAATTAATTTACTGTGTTTTTAAGTGCTTAATTAATTTGATTAATAGACTTAACTGATTTACTCTAATTGTTGATTTGATGAGATACTATTTAAATGTTATGATTATTTCATTTGAATGTATAAGTCTGAAGTAGCGGTCAGTTACAGATCGTGAAAGCGCTTACTTTGTGTATTAAACAACGTTGGTTTCAACTATATACTCTTCAGCTGTGGTCTTTTCAATTTTTTTATTATATTTGTGAGGCTCTGAGGTGAAGACCGAGTGTATACCCAGTTACAGAACAGTTTATTCTTTATATCTTCATGCCCACTGAGTGATGCACAGCTACAGTTATTCCACTCCACAAGGTGGATCCACCTTGGATCCTGGGAACTACCGTCTCATCAGTCTGATGAGCCTGATCTGCAAGGCCATGGAACATATTATCATGAAGCTTATAAACAAAGACATTGGCAACCTTCAAACACTGGACCCCTCCCAGTTTGGGTTTGTGAAGGGCCGATCGTGTCTCCTGAACCTGATTAACTTCTTTGAATCAGTCTCCAGAGCCATGGACAAGGGTAAGGCAGTCACACAGCCTATCTGGACCTCGCCAAGGCCCTCGACACCATCCCCAACTCTGGAATCATAGATAAACTTACTAAGCTGGGCATTAATTCCTACATCACTTGATGGGTTGCCAACTGGCTTACTGACAGAACACGTACTGTAAAAGTAGCTGACTCCAAATCCAGCTCCAGACAAGTGACAAGTGGAGTACCCCAGGGTTCAGTCATGGGATCGCTCTTGTTTGGCATCTACTTTTCTGAAGTACAGGCCAACACTAAGGGACTCTGCATAACAAAGTTTGCAGATGACTGCAAACTGGGAGCCATTATTGAATCCCCAAATGATGTGGATATTCTACAAAAGGGCCTTACAGAAACAGATGCTTGATGCCAGAGCCATGGGCTCAAGCTCAATGCCAAGAAGTGTATAGTTATCCCCTTTGGGAAAAACATGTACCCATGAATTACAACATAGGTGGCAGTACACTAAACACCGAAAGTGTGATGAGAGACTTATGAACACAGGTGGACAGTGGTCTCCCCTTCGATAACCACATCGCCACAACAGTCAGGAAATCCTTCTATGTGGCACACCTCATTACTAAGGGCTTTTCATCCAGAAAAAAGGAGGTCATTGTCCCAGTGTACTCATCCCTCATTAGACCCATCATAGAGTATGACGCCCTATTTGGTATGTACCTCACAAGACATCTGCAACAAATGAAAAGGCCACAGAAACACCTCACTAAAAAAATCACAGGCTTAAAGCAGATGCCCTATGTTGACTGACTAAAAAAACTCCAGCTATACTCTGTGGCATATCGTCTACTCAGAGGCGATCTCTGCTTAACATACAAGGCCATGTCAAAACCAGAGCTGTTGGATATGCTACACTTAAAGAAATCCCAATCCATCAGAGCCACATGCTCCAGGGACCTAAACCTTGTCATCACAGTGAACAAAACATGCTGGAGAGATAGGTTCCTGACCCAGAGACTCCCCATACTCTGGAATAGACTGCCCATACATGTCAAGCAGAGCGCCTCCTTGGCCCTCTTCAAAAGGAACCTTGACGACTGGATGGGAGATAGGAAATTTACCCCGGGGATCATGTCAGTCGCCCTGCTAGAAAGGGGTCCAGGGAAATAAATATTGTGGGAAGAAATAGCCAGGGAATTGTTATGGCTAGGCTTGTACAGGTCCTAGGGCTGATAGCCTAGTATCAACCTATGAACCTATGGTCTTGGACCTTATACATCCTGTCACATCAGAGCAGCTGGCCCACACGAGCCTTGGCAGTCCTCATTCGGAACTCCACTCGCACTTCCAAGTGCTGTTTGGAACATCCCAGCTGGGAGACCCCTCAGAAGCATATGTGCAAGGGGAGGCACTTAGATTCCCCACAGAAATCTCTGACAGAAGACATCAACTTCAATGAGGGGGAGGGGTCCCCATGTCACTCCTTGAGGATGCCTCCTTCACTGAAATACACGGGCTTTTCAGACAGAAAGGTGGTTGATCTTCTGACCCCCATTCCCAAGAGGAGTCTGTGTTTCTTCCAGCTTTTGGAGCTGACTCAGCTACATCCTGGGTAGCCCCCCAGTGGATAAGAGTAGACCTCATCTCCTGCCAGCATGGAAAAATCCAGATGTCATGGAGCCAATCACTAAAAGACCTAACAAGTAACCGGTTGCACCTAAGGAGTGAGGCTCACTGGAGCAACCACCAAGAAAGAACTTGCTGAACATAGTTCTACTGTCCATCCTCCTCAGTAGAGAGTAGAAGGTGTTGGACAAGTTTGGAAAGTGTATGTATGCATCAGTGACATTTGCCCTCTGGTCACTGAACTATTTGGCACATGTTAAGATTTCAGAGGGACTTGATCAAAAAATTTTCCAGTGCCCTCTCTGGGTCCATGTCTGTGGAGGACAAGAAGAGCTGGTCACCCTACACTCCCTGTCAAATGCCTCTATGAAGCTCATTTCCCACACCTCAGAAGGTGCTTAGAGAGCTGCAGGTTCAGGAGTAATGGTGAGAAGGAATGTCTGGATGCTCTGTGACTTTGCAGAGCCTTTCAAGTCATCATTTGTCAGTGAGCCCTTTGATGAATCTACCTTATTTGGCCCCAAGGTTAAAGAAACCTTGTCCAGGAGTGAACAATATGGAAAGTCCTCATCTGCTGCAGGGATCCATTTTCTATGCCCCATAGAATCCTATCCCAGATTTAGAGAGCTGGCAGGAAGATGAGGTTCTGGAAGTCACTAGGCTCTTCTCAAGACTCCTGTGGGGACAGATCCCCCATGGCAGAAGGGGGAACTGTAGTAAATAGACAGTGCCCTCTTGGCAACGGTGGGATGCCAAATCAAGGTTTTAGAGGTCCCTTCTCTGAAACCCTGTCAGTGCTCTTTAAGGGTTGATGTGTTCTGGAGGCAGTCTGGGATGCTTATCCCTGCATCCACAAACCTGGACAGCCATCACCAAAGATACTTTGGTGCAGATGATTATTTCCAGTGGTTATTATATATTCTTTTCCTTACAGCCCCCCCCCCCCCCCCCCATTGTTTCACCCAGAGAAAAGCAGTAGCCAAAGAAATGCAAAAACTGCTGGAAGAAAGGATCATCCATATGGGCCCCCTAGACCAGCAAGGAGTCAGAACTTATTCAAGGTTCTTTTTCATGCCAAAGAAAACCAGGGACCTGGAACCTGTCCTGTATTTCAGAAACTTAAACCAATATATTAAGTGCTCCAAGTACTAAATGGTCATGGTTTAGTCCATTCTGCCTCTTCTGTGCAAGGGGCCATTGGATGTGCTGGATAGGTCTCCAGGATACTTACTATCACATAAAAATAGACAGGCGTTCCAGGAGATTTCTTCTGTTCTGATGGAAACCAGTCATTATCAATTCAGAGCTCAGCCGTTTGGTCTCGCCACAGCCCCCAGGGTGTTCACCAAATGCATGCCAGTGGTTGCAGCTCACCTGAGACTGCTAGGGTCTCAACAACTGGCTCATCTCTGCTCCCTCCAAGCATCTACTGATCCAAGCCAGGAACTACTTGCTCCAACTGTGTCTTCAGCTGGGCATTACAATGAAGTATGCCAAGTCTCAACAATCCCCCACTCAAGTCCTGGAGTTCATTGGTGCTCTTCTGAACATGGTTACCCAAATGGCAAGTCTTCCTCACTCAAGAGTTAATACTTTACAGGGGCAAGCATCTCACTTACTCTCTCTTCCTTCTCCAACAGCATAATTGATTTTACAACTCCTGGGATCTATGGCAGCTTCCACAACTCTAATACCTCTAGCAAGATATTACATGAGGGTACTTCAGTGGATGCTGGCAGTACAGTGATCTATCATACAGCATCCCCTGTCTGCCCCAATATGTATTACAAGAATCTGCAAAGAACTCATCACCTGGTGGATCACTGCAGGAGAAGTTTCTCAGGGGTGCCCTTTTTATCCTTCCATCACCCTTGGCCATAGTGACTGCGTACGACTTCCAACTAGGGTGGGGCATTACGTGGGAAGGATGGTACAAGGCACTTGGTCCCACTTGTAGGCCAGTCTTCACATCAGTGTCCTGGAAATGAGAGCAGTCCTATTAGCACTGCAGGGATTTAAGTATGCTCTTCCTCCAGGGATGATTGTCATTCAGACAGACAATATATAAGTTGTCTGCTACATGAACAAGCAGGGGAGACCCAAGTTTTACCCCCAGTGTCAAGAAACAATGAGAGTTTGGCAGTGGTCAGTTTGTTCCAGCTACTTTTTTCTGGCAATATATATCCTGGGGAAGTCCAAAGTTCTAATAGACAAATTGAGCAGGTCCATTTTACTACTTCATGAATGATCTGTCAACTGTGTAGTGGTGGAATAAATTTTTCATCAGTGGGGCAACCATGCTGTGACCTCTTTACTTCCTCTCTCATCTCCATGTGCAGCAAGTATTTCATCCTGATCCCTCCCAGAAAGGTTGTCACCAAGACACTATCTAGTTCACAGTTGGCCCCCGGGGATCCTGTATGCTTCTCCTCCTACTCCACTGATCCCCAAATTCCTATAGAAAGCATAGTAATCCTTATTGCTCCTTTCTCTCCTCAAACAGTATGGTTCCCCTTTCTGTGACCTCATCTTTTGCACTCTTCTTGGGTGTGGGATCCAACACTGGATCTCATCTCTCACCCATCAGGAATAACTCACCCAGACGTTCAGACCCTCAAACTGATCGCATGTTTTTTCCACTTCCAATGACGGCTAGACAGTCCAGGTTTTCATCTCCAGTCAGACACATTCTCATAACTTCTTAGAAATATTTTATCAGAAAGACATATAAGAGTGAATGTAAAAGATTCTCCCACTGGATTGTCCAGAGGCAACAATATCCTTTTTCTGCACCCATTTCTGCTGTACTAGATTTTCTTTCTCTGTATTTAACAGTGATATTAGTTATTGACCTGTAAAGATTCAACCTGCAGCTATCCCCAGTTTTTATGTAGGGTATAACCAATCCTCTTTGGCCTCATCTAGATTGTGTAAAGCCTTTTTTAAAGGTACCTTCTTACTCTGACCCCTTATCAAGGATCTTACTCCACCCTGGGATTTAAATATACTTCTACAAGCCCTGATTTGACACATATTTGAACCAGCTGCCAAGGCAGTTATTTTCTGGTCACAGTCACATCAGCCAGCCAGTCTGCACCACCATATCTAATTATTCACAAGAACAGGGTGTCCCTCCCCCACTAATCCTTTCTTTGTACCTAAGGTGGATTCAACCACTATGAATTAATTAATCAACCTTCCTGTTTTCTTTCCAAAATTTTCCAGTAAAGGAGAGTACATGCTACACCTTTTTGATGTGTATAGGCAACTTTGATTGTATAGCCACAGAACGAAAGATTTCAGAAATCAGACCAGCTGTTTTCCAAAGCCAAACTGGGTAAATCTGTTTCAAAGGTGACTTTAACCAAGTGACTTACTGATTGCATTTCTTTTGTCTGCAATGAAAATGTATTGATAATCGCATTTCACCAAATGTGTGGCCACATTCTCAGCATTCTAGTCTATAGGTGATGTTTGTGGAGCTGCCACTTAGTCAAACTCACATACCTTCATTGCTCACTACAAGTTGAACATCTTCTGTAGAAATACAACAGCATCTGGCCCCACTGTACTCCAGAATATACTTCCTTGAGGACCTCCCTGGGGTTTTTCTTACTGGGGTCGCTGTTTCATCAGTAGAGGAATGGACAAAAAAAGACAATGTCAGATATAAAATTTATGTGGTTACCATAAGTATGCATTTATGTGGTCTGTTTTTGTCCTCACTCAACCCTCTTTCACAGTTTTGTAATTCCCAAGTCTTCTAGTTCGACCTGAGAAATAATACTTCGCTTGACTGATGTGCTCCAGGTCTTTTCTCCTTTGTTTTCCTACTTTGTGTAGTTATTTCACTGGGATGTTATTTTATCATCCCTGTATTGTTCCCTTCTGATGGTCTTACACACACTGTAGACTAAAGGGAGGGCAAACTTGATCTGAAGTAATTCTAACTAGAAAGGAGAATTATGGGTAAGGAGAGGTACTCAAACTATGATGCATAGTTATGGTGAATACACAACTTTTATTTATAGGCTCCCTAAGCTTGGCAACAACCCTTTAAGATTCTTTTTGGTTCCGAAATAAAATGGGGACCTCAGGCCCATTCTGGAACTCAGTCACCTAAACCAGTGTATGGAACAAAGTTCTGGATAGTCACAGTTCATTCCATTCTACCTCTTCTGAGGAAGGATGACTTGGATTCTACCATTCCATTCTACCTCTTCTAAGAAAGCGTGTCTTGTGATTGAACATAATTTTGGCAAATGCAAAAAGCGAATGCTGTTCACTGAAATCTTGTTTGATGACAGTGGGGGTTGCTTCTTTCTCCTCTGTTGTGCCACCTCACAGTTGGTATATATATATATATATGTGTGTGTGTGTGTGTGTGTGTGTGTGTGTGTGTGTATAAGTGTGGGGGTGTCCCCCCATATGGGGATTGCGGGGAGGGCTTGACCTCCTGCAAAAAGATTGTCAAGCTGTTCATTGAAGGTCATTTTGACAGACTTTTTTTTTATTCATTGAAATTACCTTTGATGAAGCAACGTGAATTCTACTGGATCTCCTCAGTAGACCTTCAGGATGCCCACTACCATGGTAGCGAGGCAGTCCAGAAGACTTCAGTTTCAGCTGGGGGCCAGTCATTTCCAATTATGAGCACTGCCCTTTGGTCTCACTACAGCTTTCAGGGTGTTCACCAAGTGCATGACAGTAGTGGCAACCTACTTAAGACTGCAAGGGTACAGGGTATTCCTCTGTCTGGATGACTGGCTACTGACCGCTCCCACCTGATATTTACTGGTCCAATGCAGGGACTTCTTGCTCCAGTTGACTCATCACCTGTGGATTACCATAAATCTGAAGAAAAGCCAGCTGACACACACGCAAACAATATAACTCATAGGGTGCCACCTGGACACATCCCAAATTGCCAAACTCCCAGTATCAAGAGTTCTGTGTTTCTGTCTTCAAGCTTCGAAAGTCCTTTCCTCTTCAAATCTTCCAAAAAGCTAATTCTTCAACCATTGGGGTCAGTAACTGTCAGTTTCACTGATTCCACATGCAAGATATTATATGAGTGTGCTGCAGTGGACCATTTCTGTTCAGTAGTCAATGTTGCGCCATCCTCTTTATTTTCAAATATATTTCATGCTTCTATGCAGGCATCACATGCTGTGGTAGTTGACCTCCCCTCTCATCACATGAAATCTATGTTTCATCTTTCTACCCCCATTAGCCACTGTGCCCTTGGATGCCTCCCTTCTGAAGTGTGTGTGTGGGGGGGAGGGGGCATTTCGAAGAGAAGGCGGTTCAAGCCATGTAGTCCAATACCAATCTTCACATCAGTGTCACGGAGATGAAAGCAAACCTTCTAGCACTGCAGACCTTTCAGGGCTCCCTCCCCAAGGGTGTGATTTCCATCCACATGAACCAACATGGCTGTAGTCTGGTACATCACCAAGCAAGGAACCTGCTCCTGCCAGTTATGCTGGGAAAATGTGAGGCTGTGGGAGTGCTAAATGTCTTCCGAATGGTTTATATTGCCAATGCACATCCGTGGGAATTACATTTCTTGGCCGCCAAACTGAGCAGATCTATTTTTCTGCCTCATGAGTGGTCCCTCAGTCAGCTAGTGGCAGCTGTGATTTTCACTCCTTGAGGCCAGGCATGCTGCAGCCTTTTTGCTTCCCTCCTGAACACCAAATGCAGCAGCTACATTGACCTGATTCGGCCAGAGGGACAGTCAACAAGGAATGATGTAGTCCACAACCAGCCCTCTGGTCTCCTGTATGCTTTTCAACCTTTTCCCCTTATAACCAAGTTTCCCCAATAAGCCATTCGGTGCAAGGCCTCATTTGTACTCATTGCCCCCTTCTAGCCTCAGCAGATTTGATTTCCCTTCCTTTGGCCTCATCTGAAACACTCCATGGGTACTGGACCTTCTTCCATGTCTTCTGTCTCACCTGAGACTCTAAAGCCCTGATGTTAACTACACGGTTCATCCAATTTCAGTGATGACCAGGGATGTCAGGATTCAGTTGTTTACATTTTGTCATCATCCCAGAAACCTAATGCCTCCTATAGAGGTGCAGTAGAGAGCATCCTCACCTGCAACTTCACAGTGTGGTTTGGAAGCTGCACAGTTACAGAAAGGAAGGTGCTACAAAGAGTGGTGAGGGTTGCAGAAAAGGTGACAAGTTCCAGTCTTTCATCGATACAACATCATCATTACTCTGCAAGAAGCATCTGCAAGGCCACCAAAATAATGCAGGACAACACGCATCCTGCACATGGACTGTTTAAGCATCTGGCATCGGGCATGAGATATCGCAGCATCTGCTGCAGGACTACAAGAGTCAGTAACAGTTTCTATGCTACAGTGATTAGACTTCTGAACTTGGGCACTAGTCCCAGGGATCTGGACACATCATCATCTTCTTTCGGCTGTTCCTGTTAGGGGTCACCACAGCAGATCATCTGTTTCCATTTCTTCCTGTCCTCTGCATCTTGCTCTGTCACACCAATCACCTGCATGTCCTCTCTCACCACATCCATAAACTTTATCTTAGGCCTTCCTCTTTTCCTGTTACCTGGTAGCTTCATTCTTAGTATATTTTTCCCAATATACTCAGCATCCCTCCTCAGCACATGTCCAAGCCAATGTAATCTTGCCTCTCTGGCTTTGTCTCCAAACCTTCCAACCTGGGCTGACCCTCTAATATACTTATTCCTAAACCTGTCCACCCTTGTCACACCCAGTGCAAAGCTTAGCATCTTTACCTCTGCCACATCAAGCTCAAACTCCTGCCTTTTTGTCAGTGCCACTGTCTCCAACCCATATAACGTAGCTAGTCTCACTACCCTCTTGTAGACCTTCCCTTTCACTCTTACTGGTACTCGTCAGTCACATATCACTCCTGACACTCTTCTCCACCCACTCCATCCTGCCTGTACTCTCTTCTTCACCTCTCTTCCACACTCGCCGTTACTCTGAACTATTGATCCCAAGTATTTAAACTCATCCACCTTTGCCACCTCTACTCCTTGCATCCTCACCATTCCTCTATCCTCCCTCTCATTGACACACATATATTCTGTCTTAGTCCTGCTGACCTTCATTCCTCTTCTCTTTAGAGCATATCTCCATCTCTCCAGGGCCTCCTCCACCTGTTCCCTACTCTCACTACAGATCACAGTGTCTTCTGCAAACATCATAGTCCACGGGGACGCCTGTCTGATCTCGTCTGTCAACCTGTCCATCACCATTGCAAATAAGAAAGGGCTCCGAGCTGATCCTTGATGTAATCCCACCTTCACCTCATCCATCACTCCTACCACAGACATCACCGCTGTCACACTACTCACGTACATATCCTGTACCACTCTTAAATACTTCTCTGACACTCCCGACTTCCTCATACAATACCACAACTCCTCTCTAGTCACCCTGTCATATGCTTTCTCTAAGTCTACAAAAACACAATGCAACTCCTTCTGTCCTTCTCTGTACTTCTCCATCAACACTCTCAGAGCAAACATTGCATCTGTAGTACTCTTTCCCCGGCATTAAACCATACTGCTGATCACTAATCATCAAGTCCCTTTTTAACCTAGCTTCCACTACTCTTTCCCATAACTTCATGCTGTGACTGATCAGTTTAATCCATCTGCAGTTACTACAGCTCTGCACATCACCCTTATTCTTAAAAATCGGTACCAAAACACTTTTTCTCCATTCCCCAGGTATCCTCTCACTTTCCAAGATTTAATTAAACAATCTGGTTAAAAACTCCACTGCCATTTCACCTAAACACCTCCATGCTTTTACAGGTATGTCATCTGGACCAACAGCCTTTCCATTCTTTATCCTCTTCATAGCTATCCTTAATTCCTCCTTGCTAATCCATTGTACTTCATGATTCACTATCCCCACATCATCCAACCTTCTTTCCCTCTCATTATCTTCATTCATCAACCCCTTGAAGTACTCTTTCCATCACCTCAACACACTGTCCTCACTTGTGAGTATGTTTCCCTCATTATCCTTTATCACCTTTACCTGCTGCACATCTTTCCTAGCTCGGTCCCTCTGTCTAGCCAATCAGTACAAGTCCTTTTCTCCCTCCTTAGTGTCCAACCTTTCATACAACTCTTCATATGCCTTATCATTAGCCTTTGCCATCCCTCTCTTTGCCATGCACCTCATCTCCTTATACTCCTGTCTACTTTCTTCATCTCTCTGACAATCCCACTTCTTCTTTGCCAACCTCTTTCTCTGTATACTCTCCTGTACTTCTCATTCCACCACCATGTCTCTTGTTGTCCTTCCTCTGTCCAGATGTCATACCAAGCACCTTTCTAGCCGTTTCCCTTACTAGCTCTGCTGTAGTTACCCAGCTATTTGGTAACTCTTCACTGCCACCCAGTACCTGTCTTAACTCATCCCTGAACTCCACCTCACAAGGGATCTGGACACATAATAAGTTAAATTTTATTTTATTTGTGCAATATATACTTACATGTATTCCGAGTAAATGCAATATTTATTTATTATAGCCATAATCAGTATTATTTAACTCACTCAGGCGCAATACTAGACAAATAACCTAGGCATTTCAATCTGTAGTATGTTTTGTATTACTTTAAATAGAGTAGTTAATTTTAACTCAGGGCAGAGGATTCTTTTCATGTATGAGTGTTGATAAATGTCTCTGCTCTTTCTTGCATGTATTGGGAGTAGTTTTGTATTTGTTAGTTATGTTTATTCCTCTACTTGTATGCGTTGTTTCACTTTCCTTTGTAATCTCAAGAATAGCAGATGCACAAAATGTTGTTTAGGCTACGTGTGTAGTTCTAAATGACAACAAAATTTACTTTGACTAATGTAAGAAAGGTTTTCAGAAGTAAATGGAAAAGACTTGCTATTTTAGGTTTCTTCTAAAGGCTAAGATCCTTTCTCAGCTCCTGTACCCTTTATTCTGGATTTTATAGTGGGGTTATTCCAGGAAGGTGCCAGTTTTTCAACAAATAAGTTTCATCTTGTAGCCATATCCAGTTTTCATGTGGGGTGGGGGGGACCAGAACCCCATTTCATATTTGAAACTTTCTAAGGCTTTCTTAAAAGGAGCTTTTCTTCTCAGAACCCCCTATCAGAGATCCAGTCCCTCCTTACAATATCAGTTTGATGCTTCAGGTCCTAATTCTTCCGCCCTTTTAACCAGCAGCATCAGCAGATCTGCCAGGAGAATTTCTGAGTTGCATGCCTTATCTTGCAAGCCTCCCTACTTGATTTTTTTTTCATAAGGATAAGGTATCCCTTCGGACCAATTCATACTTTCTTCTCACTGTGACCCTGGAAGCTCCACTTAACCAGACAATTAACCTATCAATTTTCTTTCCAAACTTTTGTAATAAAGGCGAACATAGCTTATATTTGATGGATGTTCACCATCAACTAAGATTTCACCTACATTGTACCAATGGAATTAGGAAAAAATCAACTTTGTATTTCCTTCTCAAAGGCTAAATTGGGTCAAGGCATTTTTAAACTCGCACTGTCTAGGTGACTGACTCACTATTGCTTTTGTATGTAAAGAAAAAGGATTGGCTCTTCCAGGTAAACCCTAAGATCATTCAACAAGAGCAGTAGCAGCCTCCAGAACTTATTTTGGTAGAGTACTTATAGGCAAGATTTGTGCTGCAGCTGCTTGATTTACTCTTCACTCCTTTGTATTTCATTATAAGCTGGATATACATTCTAGACCCTGTGCATCCTTCAGCTCCACCATTCTTCTGAGTATCCTAATATGAGACCACAGGGGATGACAAGTAGCTAGGAAAATCTGTTCCATACATTGAGTAGGATGGAAAAGAGATATAAAAGTTATATATTTACCATAATGCTAGATCCATATTGTCTTCTGTCTGTCTTAACCCCACCCCCCCACCCCACCCAAACTGTCATCTGATGGTTCTAAACTAATTAAATGGACCAGACCAGGGCCTTTTTTATTTATAGCCTAGAATTGACTTCTCATTCTCTTTCATGATTGGTATTGTTATAGACATAATTAAATAAATAACATTAAAAAGTTATCTTATATGCCTTCAGTCAGGAACAACACTTCAGGATGTGCAAACAGAATTTTTTTTCTTACAGCGCTGGGAGACCATCTTCATAGCAGTTGGTAAATCATTCTGACTTTACATGGAAAAAATGTATTTTTATACATTTCTCTTATCAAATTTTTCATGCAGCTTTCTTATGTTACAGTGACTCTAACTAATAGAAAACTTTGCAAATGTCCTCATCCTTAGTGATTTTCGCCTCGGACTTCATGTGAACACCTTCCTATGCAATACATGATCCACCTGCTTTCAAGGGGTCTTGTTTTCTGACTTTGGATGTTTCGTACCTTCCCTAGCAACAACGCACTCCTAGCATGGAGGAGTCAGGCTAACAAATTAATTTTGCAATAGCTAATGTGCCTCGACTTCATACACTTAATTTTTCCTTGTTACATATTAAAAAAATGCAGTTGAGACACAGCAATAACTCTAGCTTATGAAACTGTATTTTCCCAGCCCTGCATACAAATTAAATTTGCTTTTTAACAATCATATTATAGCATTATTAATGAAACTGAAATGAATATACATTTTAATAAGCTGATCTTGTCCCATAACAGTATGTTACTCAGAAGTTTTTGTGCCTGTTAGATGAAGTGTTGGGTATGAGCAGACAAATGTGATCTGAGATATTGTAGGGGCAAGAGTGAATTATGAGTAGGAAAGGAGTCTAAGTCCTGGATCCAAGAGCTTGGAAAAATGTACTGAAGTCATATCCTATCAGTTCCAGTAACCCATGTGCTTTCCAGGAAAGAAGACAACACAGAGCTAACGTTATGGTAAATACATAACTTTTGTTTATTGTGCCTTGGGGTGTAATATGTAAATTCTGTCTGCATTCCTATTACTGAATTCATATCCCCCATACCAAGTATTTTCTTAAATTTCTTCAGAAGTCTGCCCTGTCTTGCTATATTTTCCCTTCTAGGTCCCCCAATACTTCCGCATTATTGCAAATCAAGTTCCAGTCCCCACCTATGAATAATATTCCCTGCTGAAAACTGATTATTTCTCCCTAAACTTTCTTAAGCTTCATAATAGCAGTTTTTGGTGGAATATAAATACACACCTATGTAATATCCCTTTTTGCAAATAGCCCCTTACTACCACAAACCTACCATTATTGTCTTTTTTTCTTTCTTCCTTCTTTTATCACTATTTGAAACCCTTTTGCAATTAGTATTATTACTCCCCTTTTCCTTTGTCCTTGATGCTCTGCTGAATATCCATCCTGAAATCCATTCTCTGTAAAATGTTCATGCTCATTTCTATTCAGATGTGTGTCCTGAAACATTGCGATTTGCACCCTGCACTTCGTAATATAATTCTATACTTTTTCCTTTTTTGTTTATAGCTGTAAGGCCATTTACATTTCAAGATAATATAGACAGAGGGGGTTATCATTCATATAATCAAATAGCATGAACGTCAACTCCCGGAACATCGAGACGACAACGTCGCAAATTCACAGCAGCAAAATCCCAGAACATCGAGTCCCGCCTCCAGGAAAGTAACCACTTAGCCAGAACTCCCTAAAACAACAACTTACACACATTAAATCCAACGTAGTGGGGGGCTTTGCCCCCCCCCACAGCCCCCCTACTTAAATATTCCAAATCCAAGATCACACTGAAGTGGAGAAAAGGGCAAAGGTTGGCAGTGGTGGCTAAGTAGTTACTTTCCCAGAGGCAGGACTCAATGTTTCGGGATTTCGCTGTTGTGAATTTGCGACGACGTAGTCTCGATGTTCCGGAAGTCGACCTTCTGGCCATTCGATTATATGAATGGTAACCAGACAGAGTAGCCAATATGATAGAAAGCTATTGATCCCACCTATTATACATGATAGTTCTTTAGTATATGTATTTCCAAATTTGTCTTGTATGCACTATTTGGCAGGCTGATCTTTTATATAGTTGTTTCTTCTCATCTCCATTTGCAGAATCCCCATACCCTATAAACTTAGAATGAACACACAAAGCTTATGTACATTTTCAACAAATGAAGTTTAACCCTCTAGATAAGGGCAGTTGCCCCAAATTGATGGCTGCACCCACATGCATTACCTGATCTAAAATTAAGGTTTCCCATGCTAAAGTACATGTTGCAGCCTGTGTCCCCATTTACACTGATTGCTGTCTGTACTTTTCTTATCTCTGCTTCCCTGCCAGATGTGAAAAATAGCTTGCATGCTTTTAGAAAAACATTGGGGAGAATTCAAGAAGGTACTGCAGTGTGTACACCTCCATGTACACAACTGCTCTTACATAGTGCTGCACGATCCTTTAACATGAAGACATGCAGCACCATGAAGGGCTGGCCCCTTTGCCCTGTTGAATGCTAATGAGGCATTCTGAGGAGATGCCTTTGCTAATTAGCCATGTGATTCTCCCTGTTGCCACTTCTAGGGCGGCATCTACACAGCCATCTCCACCATGTCATGGTAATGAAACACAGCCAAAAGGCCGTGTTCAACTACCTACCATGGACATGGTGGTGGGGGTCCACTAGACACCATACTTACTCCTTAAACTGCTGTAATGGTACCAACAGCAATATGATGTAAAAACAAGGGAAATTATCTTAATTCTGCATATAGTATAATCAGTACACTTTTACACCACTCCCCCTGCACCAGCAGCTGAAGATAACATTATATTAATGTAAACTTGCCTTTGTCCAGCCTTCCTTATTTTGTCATAGTGTAAAGTGTACATGTCTTATATCCAAGAAAAAGTACTTGTTTACTTTAATTTTCACATATACAGCAGTCAGTGAAAAGAACCCCCCACACATTAAAAATACACCTGACTGCACACTGTACAAAACTGCTTTACAGTACAGTATGCAATTTACAGCAAGAAATGTTTTGTACACAATATTAATTAAAATAGAAACAATTTTACTTACAGTTTTTCCTTTAGTGTTGTTCTAAACATTAGTAACATAAAGTGGGGAATATGCTTTACAGTCCACTCACAAACTTACCAAAGTCAACAAAATTCCAGTCTTTCTCAGACACTTTTCCTTGCAAAGCTTCTTCTTCTTCTTCTTTCGGCTTTTCCCGGTTAGGGGTCTCCACAGCGGATCACCTGTCCGCTCATGTTTGGCAGTGGAGTTCTACAGTGTCAAGTTGCCAGCCCGACGCCCAACCTTCCACGGAAGGCACACACACACACACACACCCACACATATGCCTAGGGCCAATTTAGAGTGTCCAGTCCAGCTACAGCATATCTTTGGGATGTGGGAAGAAACCGGAGCACCTGGAGGAAACCCACGCAACCACAGGGAGGACATGCAGACTCCACACAGAAGGCACCCCATCCGGGAATTGAACCTGAGAACCTCTTGCTGTGAGGCGGCAACGCTAACCGCTGCACCACCGTGGCCGCCCTTTTTCTTGCAAAGCTTGTTTGTGTCTTTCGGCTTTTCCCGGTTAGGGGTCGCCATAGCGGAACTCCGGTCCACTAATGATTGGTAGTTGATTTTTACGTACCGGCTTGCCAGGCCTGATGCACAACCTTCAACGAAGGTACGCCCATTCACGCATGTCTCCACGCAGAAGACGCTCTAGCTGAGATTCGAACCGGACAGCGTCTTCTTGCAAAGCTAAATTTCACAAATATGATTGATGCTTTATAGACTGCAGTTTGTTCACTATTTTCAGTGTTGCTGTTCTTTTCGCTGATTATCTCTTATCTGCCATCACTGGACTCTGGTTTAAGTCTAAGGTACTCCCGATTCATCTAGACAACTTCTGTTTTTTTCTTTCTGTCTTTCAAGCATTTTCCTTTGGAACACTGGAAAAGACTTCACTGGCACAGTCTCTTTATGAGTTTTGTTCTCAGAAGAATGAGAAGCAGCGTCCCCTTCTGCTTGCTGGCTCACTCTTTGTTGGATGAATTAGGGACAGATTCATGAACACCCACACTAAGTGTATACCATTCTGAGTGAATAAACATTACAAGCATAACTCCCACCTTCTTCCTCCTAATTTTAGTTTTCCTACTTAATTTCTTGCAGCTTTAAATATTGAGAGGGATTCATAAAGGTTACCACAATGTGTAGACTACATATACACATTTTCTAATCTTTATGAGTGAGTAGACAGCACAAATATGTTGTAGGGATGTTCTTGAATGTAGACCATGTACAGTTAGTATAGGCTTTCATGAATCTGGCCATTTATTTCTTCCTTAGCCAGTTCTGCATCAAAAAGTGTCTGTGATCCTCCATGAAAAGTATTCTGGGGACTGCTAGATACAGCAGCTTGAATCTTAAGCCTGCCTTTCAACATTTGTTGATTACTGTGGTAAATTTGCTTCTTTTCAGTCTGGTGTACAATGAATAATCATTTTCCACAAAGCCTCTGTAGTCTGTAATTTTTAACATTTTTCATTTCTACCACAGTTTTGATAGAATCATTTTTTTCTGCTGGTATGATTGCATCTTTACTAATATAGGTCTTGGCTACTTTCTTCCAATCATATTTGGAGCATACGCATGATCTATCCTTTCAGTTAACAGATCCTGCTGTGGAATACTAGTCCAGCTGCTTAACTGTACTTTCATAAAATGAATACAGTGTATTCCTTACAGTTTCTCTACTACAGCGGAAAATCTCCATTTTTTTTCATTGCAAGCTCTGTCTTCTAACTGTACTTTTTTTGAAACAGCTCTTCTTGAGAAGGCGCATGCTCAGCTAGCCTTTTCTTCAATTCAGATATTGATTTTTGCAGTTATGAGTTCTTCTGAACAGCTATTAACTCATTCATCACGAGCAGCAGGAGGCTAATTAATCCTATTGCTTCCTAAAGTCTCTTTAGACAAGAAGATATTTGCTTCCTGAAAGGCGTTTTCCCTAACCTTCACATAATTTACAATATCTTAGAAACAGTACAAATTGCAAAGGACTGCAGAGTACAATGTTCACTAGACAATGGGCTATGCACTGGTATTCGTATAAAAAGTCTGTCTGTTGACATTGAATTTACATTTCAAATTTATTATAAAATAGTATTTCACCTACAAAGGTCTATTAGTATGGTCAAACAAAGGGTTATATTTCTGTAACCATGTTAGATAGACCCAGTCTGTCAGAGAGTGGAATGCTTGCCTGATCAAGAGCTTTCCAGTGATGTATAAGAATTAGTAGCATACTGTTGTTTTGTAATACTGCGCAATACTACAAAGTATGCATGTCATATTTTCACAATATTTCAAACCAACATTATTATTCGACAGAACGTGTATGTTGGCAACTGTGTCAAAATTGTCTGCCATAATGCTTTTTATAAGATAACGTCATTTATTTGGCTATAGGCCATAAAACTTTTGGAAAATAATTGCAATATGAAAATGTAGCTAATATTTATAGCTACATTATCAAACAAACATTTCCATCGCTGGAAAACTTCATAGTACCAAGTATGTTATAATGCCATTTTTAACTAACATCCATGGCTTGTTATTGCTACCCCAAATATTACTGTATCACATTCCACTTCTGTATAGCTAATGTAAATATGGAAAATGTCATATTTTTCCATAACATTTTATAAACACTCCTTCCTAACTGCAGCTCTGTACATTCCACACTAACTGTTTCGCTGTGCTTGCCCAGCTAAGCATGTCAGCTTTTACATGGCACCTTAGTTAAGTCATGCAC
This sequence comes from Protopterus annectens, assembly GCF_019279795.1. Classification (NCBI taxonomy): domain Eukaryota; kingdom Metazoa; phylum Chordata; order Ceratodontiformes; family Protopteridae; genus Protopterus; species Protopterus annectens. The sequence goes on from NC_056745.1 coordinate 1,134,069,583, forward strand.
GGGCTACTGCTCATGAGACATTTGGGACAATATTAGGATATTTTAATATTAATATAGTTTACCTCAAACAGTTATTTCTTTGTCTGTGGCTGTCTTACCAAAGTAGGTCTAGTTTTGTGTTTCTTCTAATAACTACTGCTTTTGTAGTTCCACATGTATGACATTATCACACTCCATTTTGGTTTTATTCATTTAAATGGAAATAGGAAAAGGTAATATACCCATAGTGACATCACTGTGAGTCATACAGGGTTTGAGTTGCTGAAGAGTGTTTGAGGAATATGTAAAATATTTATTTTTTTCCATAATTTCTTGTAACACTTGATTAACTCAAGTCCTGTACATCCCACACTGATATTATTACTCTGGGTACATTCCATTTCCCGTCAGTATACAGATGGCATATTACTTCCTAACCCACAACCTATGTTTCATGAGATATTAGTATCAGTATTAGAATAATGTTATGTTAAAGGAGTATACCTTGAATAAATATTTACATTGTTTGTGGGTTGTTTAACCTTCATTTGTTTAATACCCCTGCCAGCATTGACCAGCTAACATGACAATGCAATATTCTGTTTATACTGTATAAATGCAAATATATGAACTGTTCAGTAATTTAGAATCTTCCTCAAACACTCTTCAGCAACTCACAGTGATGTCATTATGGGTACATACCTTTTCCTATCAGATGCCACTTTGCTTACCAGTACACACAGTATTGTTCAACAGATATTAGTTTTAATATCAGTATATGGTTAGCATTAGTATGGTCTAAGCTGAAGAGTAAAAACAGTTTTCTGCTTTAAACTGTAGCAAACTAGTAGCTGTAAAATACGAATGTACATTGTAGCAAGTATAGCAAGCAGTTTGCTACAGTTACCATACCACCCACTAATAGCTTCACCTCTGACACCAATTACGGTATTGGCATTTATTTCTGAATGCTGGTAATATAATAAAATCCCATCAGCAACTATCAGTTGCATCCCATAACACATTTCCCCAAGGGCGGCTGTTTTCTTTGCCTACCCTAGCTACAATTCTCTCTCTCTCTCTCTCTCTCTCTCCATATACACCTGGGTAAAATCCACATAAAGCCACGGAGTGTATGCAGACTCTCAGCAGAAGTAACCAAATGGCAACAATACTAACTACACCACTGTGCTTTCAAAATGTCCTGTTCATACTGCCAAAGATAGTAATTTATTGTGTATGGTGCTAATGGTTAACTGTGATGGAATATGAAAGAAATGATGACCGGCTTGTAGAGTTTCGTATTGATTGTGGCAAATATTTAATGCATCATGGGACACTAGTCCTGATAAGCTGGATCAGTGAATGTTTAGCTCTGGTCAGACAGCAGCAGGGGGAAAACAGGAGTATTTATTTATTTAGCAGATAGAAAAGGTAAAATAAACCCCAGATCTTCCTGATAAGAGGTAAAAAAGGCTTAACTAAATGAAAATTACAATAATCTTGATAAGAAAAAAGTCACCCCACCCCAAACATCCATGCAATAAAATAACTGCATAATGGAAGTTAATGTCCAGACTTGGAAGCAGGGAATAGTTTCTCTCATATTAATTTACAAAATCTCCAGCTTTAAACGAAATTAGAAGTAAATTCTGCTGTAGAATTACATTTCCTGACCATCTTTCTGAATGCTCATTAAATATTTAAAATGAACACTCTAATTTTAAGTCACTTCAGATCTCTTTCTCCATGGAGTGGTAGCTATTACCCTGATCTGGCACCCCTTGAAGTTAGAAATGAAGAGAAAAAAGTAAAAGCTCTTTTATTTTTCTTTTAAACTGTATCATGTTTATGCCACACACAGAGCACTAAAGCGCTTCAGTTCTGACCACAAAATCAACACCAGCAATTCAGTTGCTGGTAATGTACTGAAGACGATCACACCCAGTAATAATTTTCACCTGGAGCTATTGCTCCACCCCATCATACCCATGCCTCTGCCTCCACAGTATTTTTCAAATTTATTTTATACAGCTTGAGTTTCTCTGGCAACTGTTTAGAATCTCTGGACAACTGTCAACTTAAAAAAAAAAAAATAAAACTCTACTACACCAAGACCATTCTTATTTTCTCACAAAAAAACTTGCAGAATTTCTCTAAGTCATGGATCTTTCTCTGATATTGTTCAGTGCTGATCAGAGGAACAAGTGTGACAAACTACATTCTTTTGGATTATATACAAAATCACCTGATCCTTGTCTGCTCTTATAGAAATATGACAAAACAGTGAAATCACACACTAGAAGACTCCTCATAAGTGTATAAAAGTAAAAGCCAGACCTGATTTAGGTAACCACAAACATATATCTACAGAATTGATGTTGTCGATTTTCATTTAATCCTTGACTGGGGGACTATGGGTTCGGTTCCGTATCTCAGAACCGACTCGGACATTGTTCCAGCTCACACCTTGCATAACCTCTCGAGCTTAGTTGTACCCAGAATGCTCCTTTCAAGATTAACTCAGATCTCGTTTGCTGCTTTAAGTGCTAGATGCTTTCCTGTCAGCTCTCAAGCTAATAATTTCTTATAACTGTGTTATTTACTTTTTTTTTTTTCAAACTCTTTAGTGGGTAGTTGGTTCTCTAAAATCTTATTCTTTTACCAAGCTCCTCTTTCCTTAAAATGAGTAGTATTTTTTCTCCTGAATACCGTCATTGGTAGTTCTCCCCCTTTTGGTTACCTTTTACAGTAATCTTCCATACCATTGTTAATACCTCTTTTCCCTTTCCCTCTTTGTTATTACTGCTATGGTAAAGCTTTCATACCATTGTTGGTACGTTTTCTTTTTCTAAAAAAAAAAAAAAAAAATTACTCAAACTTTCCTTTCTCTTGTGTGTGTGTGTGTGTGTGTGCACGCGCCTTTTTGACATGGCTGAGAAGACTAAAGGTACTTCTGGCTTCAAGAGATGCCAGAAGTGTGATCGCAAATTTTCGAACTCAGATGGGCACTCCTTGAGTGTCTACTGCTTGGGCCTGGTAAACCTTCATGAAGACTGTGCCATCTGTCATGGCTTTAGACTGTGCCATCTGTCATGGCTTTAGTCACCGGGCCCTCGCAGAGAGGAAAAATAAGCTTATCTTGAAAGGTGTGGTAAAATCTAGCTTTGATGAGGCCATATTTGTAGCTTCTAAGACTGAGGCTGGCTCCCCTTCTTCTTCCTCTTCATCCAGACAGCCCTCGTAATCACAGACACCCAGGTGAAAACAGCACTTTCTAAAGCAAAAAACACAGCATCCGTGGGACTGTTACATGAACTCCAAAACTAACTAATCCCTCACCTAATCAACCTGTTCAACCATAGCCTCACCTCAGGCTATGTGCCCACTGAGTGGCGCACGGCAACGGTTGTCCCGCTTCACAAGGAAGCAGCCACCATTGACCTCGGGAACTATCGCCCCATCAGCCTAACAAGCCTCGTCTGCAAGGCCATGGAGCACATCATCACGGAACTCAAACAACAACATTGGGAACCTACAAACCCTTTTCCCTACCCAGTTTGGTTTCGTAAAGGGCAGGTCATGTCTTCTAAACCTGGTTTCCTTTTTCGAGACGGTTACCAAAGCAATTGATGAGGGAAAGGTGGTCCACATGGCATACCTTGACCTTGCGAAAGCCTTTGATACTGGGAACTATAGACAAACTCACTAACCTAAATATAAACCCCTACATTACAAGATGGGTTGCTAACTAGCTCACGGATAGAACCCATACAGTGAAAATAGGAAATGCTAGGTCCGACTCCAAATCTGTGACAAGTGGATTACCCCAGGGCTCAGTCTTGGGACCTCTTCTGTTCAGTATTTACTTCTCCGGGGTACAAGCAAACACAGAGGGACTATGACTAACAACGTTCGCAGACGACTGCAAACTGGGTGCCATAATTGAGACTCCCACTGATGTAGATATCCTTCAAAAGGGTCTCACTGAAACAGATACATGGTACCAAAATCATGGCCTTAAGCTAAATGCCAAAAAAGTGCATTGTCATCCCCTTCGGGAAAAAACAAGTACCAACGAATTACCACATAGGTGGCAGCTCACTTAACACAGAGAGTGTGATAAGAGACCTAGGGACCCAGGTGGATAGTAACCTCTCCTTTGATAACCACATCACTAAAGTGGTTAGAAAATCCTTCTACATGGCCCACCTTGTCACAAAGGGGTTTGCATCTAGAAAAAAGGAAGTTATTATCCCCCTCTACTCATCACTCATTAGACCTATTATTGAGTACAGGGCCCCATTCGGGATGTACTTTACTAGACACCTGCGACAACTGGAGAGGCCTCAAAAATACCTCACCAAGAGGATAACGGGCCTATAACAGATGCCCTATGCCACCAGGCTAAAAAAACTCCAACTGTACTCGGTTGCATACCGGCTACTCAGAGGTGATCTCTGTCTGACGTACAAGGCTATGTCAAACCCCGAATTGCTGGAAATGCTCCACTGAAGCAAAATCCAATCTACCCAATTACACGCTCTAGGGACCTTAACCTGACCTCAACAATAAACAGGACTTGTTGGAGGGACAAATTTGTGTCCCAGAGACTCCCCTTGTCTGGAATAAGGTCCCCATATGTGTGAGGCAGCGCTCCTCATTAGCGCTCTTCAAGAGGAATCTTAATGAGTGGATGGGGAAGATGAAATTCACCCCGGGAATCACTTCTGTGGCCCTGCTCGACAGAGGCGCAGGTAACTAAATCACGTGGGAGGCGCAAGTCGAAACATTTTGGCTAGGCTTAATTATGCCCTAGGGCCAGTAGCCTTGTACCTACCTATGAACCTGTGAAGAGGGGCTGCTCAGTTCTGACACTCTCGTCAGAACCACCTATAAAAAAGAATTAGTTTTTCCCCGTTCCCACAGTTTCTGCAGAACCAGCTGGAAAGCAACTGCCATCATTGGTGCTGATCTCTGAACCGACAGTTCCAGCACCCACTTATACTTTGGATCAGACATTTTGCCCCTCTGACACTGATCTTATTGGAGCTGTCCATACTTCTCAGGGCTTCGGCACATGTAAGTTTGACTCCGGCATCGGGCTTGGGGGCAGCTACCTGATTGCAAGATGGGACCATGGTTTCAAAGTAGTTATTTTCGATTCCAGGCTCCTGTTCCTTTACAGGGGGAGGGGCTGCTTTCTGGGCCATGGAGAAGGCCTTGTCCACTCTGGGCTCACAGTTGATATTTCTCTCGTTACAACAGCATCCCTGCCCTTTCCGTCACCCAGAGCTACCTCCAGCCTTCACCTCGGGACACCGGACATGGAAACCTCAGGATTCAACCACAGCGACCATGTCCTCTTCAGACACCTCCCCGTCCCATCCAACCAAGGAGGTACCCCTGAAGAGAAAGTGCAAGAGGAAGCACTTGGACTCCCCTGAAGAGTCTTGCACAGAAGATACTGACTTTGATGAAGGGGAAGATTCCCCAAGGTCATCCCATGAAGATGTATCGTTCAGTGACATTCTAAAGATCCTTAAACAGAAGGGTGGCTGGACTTTCCAACAGCCTCCCTCAGAGGAGTCAGTATACCTAGAGACCTTCCGTGGCTGATCATCTACCTCTTGGATCTCTCCACCCACTGACAATCTAATTAAGTTGATTGCCCAGCAGGCTTGGAAGATTCCTGATTTCATCGAACCAATCCCCAAGAGACCAGACCATATTTTGTCACCTCTTGCAGATCAGCAACAATGGGCTACAGTAGATACGATGGTGATTGCGGCAGTCACTAAAAAGGAATTTCCTGATGAAAGTCCTACTATCCAGCCTCCTAATAAAGACTCTAGGATGATGGATAGATTCGGAAAACGAGTATTTGCTTCATCGACCTACGCACTTAGGTCCTTGAACTTCATGGCACATTTCACCAAGCTTCAATAAGATCCGATAAAGGAGCTGTCCGACACTCTCTAATAGGAAACACAGCTGAGAGGGTTCAGGATAAGGTAGCTTCCCAGCTGGCAACCCTTGATTCATTATGTAATTTGTCCATGAGGCTCATTGCACATGCAGCTGAAGGAACCACTGGTGCAGTGAGTTCTGACATAGCCATGAGGAGACGCACTTGGATGCAATTATGTGAATTTGCGGAGCCATTTAAGTCTTTTTTTGTCAATGCTTCCTTTGACGGAACATCCCTGTTTGGCCCCAAAGTTGAGAGACCCTTACCAGATATGAGAAGGATGGAAAGAGCCTTTCTGCCATGGGAGTACGCTTTTCCACTCCTCAACGGCTCTACTGAAAAGGAAAGCTATGGTTCAGAACGTCCCAGGTGCCTTTCTAGGATACATGTGCTAATGACTCTCCCCAGAGCAGAGGGGGGGGGGGTGGTTACAGTGGAAGATGCCATGCTAGAGGCAGAGGTGGCCCGCAAAAATCAGGGTTCAAGGGATTCGTTACTTGGTAGCTCCTATCAGCGCTTTTGAATGGAGGCCCAATTGCTGTCCTCTGGTGGCAGTCAGAGGACAACTTTCCCTGCACCTACCTGCCTGCTAACCATAACAATGGACAATTGGGTGCAGAGGATTATAATCAGAGGTTACAATATTCCCTTTTCAAAACAACTCAGACAACCAAAGAGAATCCCAGATGTTCCATCCAGTGACAAGGATGCAGCAGTTTTAGAATTCAAAAAATGCTCAACAAAAGAGCCATCCAAGCAGTCCCACCAGACCAGATAGGATCCAGAGTTTACTCAGGATTCTTTTTAGTACCAAAAAAAACAGGGGACTGGAGACCAGTTTTGGATCTCAGTGTCTTGAAGAAGTCAGTTCAGCAAACCAAATTCCAGATGGTCACTGTTCAGTTTATACTTCCGTTCTTAGGGAAAGACAATTGGATATGCTCAGTAGATCTTCAGGATGCATATTATCACATAAAAATAGACTAACTCTCCAGAAGATTTTTGCGCTAACAGCTGGGAGCCAGTCATTATCAGTTCGGAGTCATGCCCTTTGGTCTCACCACAGACCCCAGGGTGTTCACCAAATGCATGGCAGTGGTAGCAGCTCACTTCAGACTGCAAGGATTCCATGGGTTTCCATACCTAGACGACTGGCTCATTACCACAGCCACCAGGCATCTACTGCTCCAGGCAAGGAACTATGTTCTTCAAACTTGCTGTTTGCTGGAGATCACTGTCATCTATAAAAAATCCCATCTAGAGCCAATACAGCATTTAGAGTTCATAGGGACGGTGTTAGACACAAGCACCTGTACCACGTCTCTAACCCAAGAAAGACCTCATAGAATAAAATCACAAGTTAGCCAGATTATTCACAACAAGACTGGTGTTACAGACTCTAGGATTTATGGCAGCCACCATCACTTTAGTTCCCCTTGCGAGGTTTTCCATTCAAATTCTGCAATGGCTCTTGGTGCCACAATGGTCATTACAATAATCAACCAGTGTCCCATCAGGTGCTGATCACAAATTTGTGCAAAAAGGACCTAAGTTAGTGGCTCCATTCCAATGAGATTCTGTTGGGCCATCCATTTATCCCTCCTCAACCCCCAGCCATAGTAACCACGGATGCATCCCGAATAGGGTGGGGGGGGTGGGCATTATCTGAAAAAGACAGTCCAAGGCACTTGGTCCCAGTTAGAGGCCAGTTTGCACATCAGTGTTCTAGAGATGAGGACAGTGCTCCTGGTGTTGCAAGCATTCCAATGGGAATGATTATGATCCAAACAGACAGCATATTAGTGGTTTTGTACATCAACAGACAAGGAAGAACCAGATCTTACCCTCTATTTTGAAAAGCACTCGGGTTGTGGTAATGGGCAATTTCATCCGACCACTTTCTAATTGCAACACATATTCCGGGGAGCTCCAATGTGATCATGGGCAAATTGAGCAGGAGTATCTTGATGCCTCATGAGTCGTCACTCAACCTTTTTATGGGGGAAATGATATTCCGTTGATGGGGCCAGCCCTGCTGCAATCACTTTGCATCCTTCTGAACAACAAGTGCAGCAGCTACTTTGTCCTGATCCCACATTCGGGGGCGTCACCGAGAGATGCTCTCCTTCACTATTGGCCCCCCGGTCTACTGTATGCCTTTCCCCCAATTCCTCTCATTTCCCAGTTTATGAAGAAATCCAACAGGTCGAAAAACAATAATTCTCATTGCCCCATTCTGCCCTCAGCAGATATGGTTTCCCTTTCTGTGGCCTCACTTCATTCAGAAACCTTGGATGCTGGACCCAGCTCCAGACCTATTGTCCCATCCAGAGGGACTTATTCATCCAAATCTTCAAACTCTCAAACTCGCTCAGTGGCTTCACCAGTTCCAATGATTGCCAGGCATACTAGGCTTACGGCCCCAGTTCAATGAATTGTCCTAACCTCCTACAAACCTTTGACTAGATGATTATACAGCAACAAGTGGGAACATTTTCAGAATGGGCTGCACACAGTAATCTTAACCCATATTATGCACCAGTTCATAAGGTCTTGGAATTTTTAGCATTGCTTTTCGATGCAGGGGCATCCTCGACTATACAGGTACAACTAACTGCAATTTCAGATTTTCATAATGGTCTAAATGACACAGCTGCAATGTCACACAAACTTTGTAAAGCCTTTCTGAAAGGAACCTTATTGCTGAGACCTCCATACAAGGATCCGTCTACACCTTGGGACTTGAATATGGTACCAAAGTCTTTGATTAATCCCCCATTTAAAGCATCTGCAAATTATGATTTGAAGTATTTATCCTGGAAAACCTCTTTTTTTTGTTTGCTATTACATCTGCTAGGAGAATATCTGAGTTACAGGCCTTATCTTACAAGCCTTCTTATCTAATCTTTTATAAGTATAAAGAGTCTTTGCGAACAAATCCTTCCTTTTTACAAAAAGTAGTATCACTAATATCAATCAGACTGTACAACTTACCGTATTTTTTTCCCAGATTTCCAAACAAAGGGGAATATTGTTTGCATTTGCTAGATGCTCACAGACAATTACGTTTTTACCTTCACAGATCAAAAGAAATCAGGAAATCTGATCAGCTGTTTATTTCATTCTCTTCTGCTACTCCGTGCAAACCAGTTTCAAAGGTTATTCTGGCTAGATGAGTCAAGGACTGCATAACCTTCATTTATAACAAAAAGAAGGCACAACTGCCAAGACCTGTAAAAGCACATTCTGTGAGAGCAATAACTGCTTCCACAGTCTTCCATGCCAGAGCTTCTAAAGATGATATATACGCAGCGGCTACTTGGGCTTCCCCACATACCTTTATTACTCATTACATGCTGGATTTGGTGTCAAAGGGATGACCATCTTTTGGTTCGATGGTGCTCAGGAATATTCTTCCATGAGACCTCCCAAGATTTCAGTAGCTGGGGAGTGTTTCCCACAGTCAAGGATTAAATGAAAATTGACAACTTCAGATAAAGAAGTCATGTCTTATCATAACGTTCCATCTTTGTTGTCGATCTTCATTTATCCTTGACATCCCCAGTCATTCCCCCTGCATTTTGGCTTCTTGATGGAACAGATCTATCCCTACCGACTGGATTATTCCTTTATGAATACAGATATGGTCTCTGATCTGTTATTTCCTGTCTGTCACTATCTTATGCAAATTCAGTCTGAGGGAATCTTGAGAGGAGCATTCTGGGTAGAGCTAAGCTCGAGAGTTTTTCGAAAGAGCGAGCTGGGATAACGGCCTAGTCGCTTCCAAGATACAGAACCAAACCCACAGTCAAGGATAAGTGAAGATCGACAACACAGAAGGAACGTTATGGTAAGGCATAACTTCTTTTTTTTTTGATCAGCTGTATTTACATATGAAATCAGAAGATAGAAATATGATTGGAGGACTGAGATCACAATGGCTGCTTTTACACAGAAACTGAGACAAGACAACAGCAGGTATCACCATATCTATGAGCTTTGTGAGGTAAAAAAAAAGGAAAGTTAAACATTTAATCATGAAATTTTATTTATTTTTTTTTCTTGTGACAGAACAGCAATATAAAGTTCTACTAAGCAAAATAAAAACAGGTTCAAACAGGAGAGGATTATAACAGTTTGTAAGTACAGCCTGTTTTTCATTTAAATTTCCACCAATGCTTTTGAAATTGTGCAGAAACATATGGTATAGCAATGACATATATGCCTTAATTTGATGTGTATTTGTCTACCATTTCTCTCAGAAACGCACTTTAAAAAAGATACTGATGAGCATATTCATCATAGGAGTATAGGGAATTCTTCAGTTATTATGGGTATGAGTGTGCAGACTACAAGCCTACTCAGATTTCCTGACAAGTATGGCCATGTAGGAAGTAATGAGTTAAAGCTTATTCAATTTTTTCCAGATTTTTGTTTGAGTTGTTACATTGCTTAAGTGGTTCCTTTATTTTACACACATCTGAGTACATTTAATTTATTTTTTTCCTTTGAATTACTGGAGGCCATCTCCTGTACCAAACAGCTGTAGGATTCGTCCTAGTCAGAGTTTTCTCCATCTTTTCAGGTTGATTTTTTCCCAGTTTCTCCAAATTTCTTCTTTGCTGGAATTTAGACAGTGTAATTACTAGCCAGTGACTGAATTTTACCCAAACTGAGAGTTTCATTGGCCTTTTTTTCTCAGTTTATGTTTTCACACTGGGAGACTTGAAATCAAGCTGCTGCTCAGTGTGCAGCCGTGTTTCATCTTGAGCATGTATAATTTTGAGTATTTATTTGTGACTGATAGTGAAAAAAGGATTTTCTATTAGGCTTTGTTAGACCTTGCAAATGTTTGGCTTGTTTCCTGGCCAGCCGAACATCAGTTTTATTTAGCTTCCATGGCTTTCACTCATCCACTAATACTATCTTATGAGAGGAAAGGAGAGTGGAGAATGTCATGTTACTAGAGTCACCCCCCCCCCCAAAAGCTGAGGCTGTTTTTAGTTTTCAGAGAGCGAAAGAGAGAGAAGTTCAGAACAGAGCTAGCTGTGTCTACACTGGTGATGGGGCATATCTAAGCCATACCCCTTCCCTGGCATTTCTCCAGTGTCAACTGTGCAAGCCATGAGGGGTAGCCAGTGTGAAGATATTCCTGCCCTGGGCCCCAGGGCAGCCTTTATTCCTCAACTCACCGTCATGACCCAACCTGGCGATCTTCTCCAAGTCCTGGCCACCACTAGGACTCAAGAAAGATCCCATCCAGCATGGTCCCTTTCTCCAAGTTGAACACTCCCACACTTCCTGCCAGCTCCATCAAATTCAAGCTAGTAATAATAGTCGGATTGCTTAGAATGTAGTCAGGTCTTCATCCCTCAGTGCCTCTGGGGATGGCTTTCTGTTTATGTCTCATCCTGAGTCACCTAGTGTTTAAAAAATTGCAAGTCCTTGTGTCCTCTTAATTTGGTGTGTGAATAATCTGTTACGATAATAAGGATAGCTTAGCAGTCCTTAACAGTTAATAGTGACTGCAGCTTTGTCACTTTACAGCGCACAGAAGACTCAATGAATATTCGTATTGAGCCAGATACAGTAACCAGAGGTGAATTTATATCCTTGGGGTAAGTGATTTCCTTTCTGATGGCAGTTTGCTTGGGTTTTGTTTTTATTTTAAATTGCAGTATGCAAAGATGGTATTTCAGTAAACAATTGTCTGCTGTTACAGAGAAATAATGGTGTTCAGAGCAAACTTTTATGTTTTAATCCATTTTCTGCAACTTTTATCAGTTATTGTTTCTCAAGGACTATATGCTTTATACTATTTTTTGAATGTTTATTGTGCTCACTTCTGTGCTTTTGCATGTATTTGTATTACTGGTCCTTGTCCTCCTTTCTTATTGTAACTATGAACAAACAGATTCCTACTTTGGAAAAAAAGTAATATTTTGTGAAGGCTTCTGAAGTGTGTGTGAAGGATGAGCTCTCTCATTCCTGTTGCAGTGCACCCAGTGAAAAAGCCTCAGTATTTACATTAGTAGGCTAATGATCACTAGAACCTTTTATAAGCCTAACCATGCAACCCAAATATGTCCCACAAATTACATGTTTTAGACGTTTCTATAGGGGATGATTGTTGGTTACAACATGATTTAGTGCCTGCGTGTGTCCATCAGAGACAGAGGCAACAGACCAGGAGTGAATTTTCAATTTCCCATCCAGTGGTCCAAGCTATGCTTAAAGGGTCTATATTAGAACACCGAAAGGGAAAAATATCAAACGCTTACATGAGCGAATTTGCAGGAACTCAATGTTTTTTTTTTTTGATTGCAGTACAGTGAAGATCAGAATATTTGCCCTTTCTTCACTGTAGTGCGATGTCGGAGTTGGAATATATATTTAGCGGGGGGGGTGGGGGACCCCCCCCCCCCCCCCACACACACACACACAATAGCGATGTCAAGTTTCTGGATTTGCTTTACATATTAGACTAGTCAGACTTGTGGGCCTGTAGTTACCCATGTCAGTAGATGGCCCAGCCTTGTGTAGAGGGATAACTGTTGCTGACAGTCCTCCATTTGCTAGGCGCAAAGCCATTTAGGAGGCTAAGATTAAACAGTGATTTTAGAGAGCTCAATAGGTTATGTTTCATGCTATCCAGGAGACATTCTAGGATATTATCAGGGCCCATAAAAGCAGTATTCTTTGCCATGGAGAGTACATTGATGACTTATTCACTAGTGATAGCTGGTAGAGTTGTGGTTGACAGTGAGAGATGTCAGTGGGAGGGGTGAAATTTGAACTAAATTTATCAACCAGTAGGTTTGCTATGTCCTCTGGTTTCATATACGTAGTTCTGTTTACAATTTGCTCAACACACTGTTGTGTAATTATCTTTGAGGTTGAAGACATAGCTGAAGAAAACCTTGTGTTTGTCCATCGTCTGCGAGCCTACTAGGCTAATTTTATCTCATGTCTGACTTTGGTGGACTTGATAAGACTTTTATGTTGCTTATTTAATTTGATGTGGGGTTCTTGCCTTGTTGAGTCTGCATTCTAGTAGCAGTAGGGAGTAGCCTTCTCTAGGCTCATCTGAGCTAGGGGATCACTGAGAAAACCTTAGAGTGTGTTGTGACCCACCAGAGGTCTATTTTACTTGCTTGCTAATTTTCTGTGTCTGAGATTTGAGTGGACCTGCTTCAGTCCAGCTTCATCCAAGCTAAATAAGTACTCCACATTGCTGAATTGCACTTTTGGCTTCTTATTTCAAACTGCCGCATATTTCTGCATGGGACAATGGCCTGACTAGATTTGAAAGATATCCTCTTGGTGATAATCTGCTCTACATAGGAGGACTTCCTGGCTTCTGCCATTATGTAATGGCCAAAGGAGAGGGAGTTATCAACCCACATACCAAGATTTCTAACAACTTTCTCATTTCGGAGTGGGATTTTGTCCATGTTGTATGCTAGGGTGAGGGGTGTTTTAGCAAATGCTACCATATTACACATCATGGCATTTTATTAAAGTCCATTTTAGCACACTAGTTGTTTTCAAGTGTAAGTTCTTGTTGCAGAACTTGCATGTCGGAAGGTGACTTGGCAGTGACTCCCAGTTGGCAGGCATCTGTAGACTTGGTTGCTGGAAGTCTTGGATTGTAGTGTAGAGGTCAGAAAATAAATAGCTACCAAAAGAAGTCCCACCACAACTTCCTGCAGAGATTCACAGGTTTTCTTTATACTCTTTGAGGAACCTGCTGCCCCATACCATATGGGTTCTGTCCTTCAGTCAATTTTTTTGTCCATTTTACCATAGAAGGATCTGTTTGTAATGCATTTAACTTACTAATTATGCTACCATGGGATATGATGTCTAAGGTCTTGGCTTGGTCAAAGTATGCTTTGTCTATAGCATAGTCACTGTCAACAGCTTGTGTTTCTCTTTCAAAGAAGTTAACTAGATTAATTAGACAAGATCTAGCTTTAACATAGATAAACTGCTATAGGTCTAGCCTGACGATTTTTTAATGTCATAGTTAGTCAGGTCAGTTATAATACATGACTTTGTATGTTAGACTTGTTAGGCTGACAGACATGTAATTTCTGGGGTTAGCATTGGGGCCGCCCTTGTAGAGCAGCATCACCATTGCTGTGGACCAAATGAATGAAGTGGCTAAACTAAGGTTAAATAGTAAGGAGGGACTTCTCCAGGGTTCGCTTGGTACTGTTTATTAAACAGCCAGGTATATTAGCAGATCTAATAATGGAAGTATTTTGCATTTGAGAGCACCTTTAGTACATGACCTTGGGTAATAATGGGGGGGGGTCTTAAGACTTCTAGGATATGAGGGCTTGAATAGTCATTCTTGGGGTGAAGATGGCACTGAATTTGTTAAGTAGTATGTTGGCAATATTTGTACTGTAGCCCTTGGCCGGCCCGAATACCAGAGTCAATGTTTTTTTTTGCTTCAGCTGTAGTCACCTGTAGTCTGACATCAGGTTCTTAGTGCTATAAAGCAAGGCAGCCGACGTCATTACATCAGTCTTTCTTGCCGTGGAGCCCGTAGCAGAAGCAGTTCGCATGAGTGCCGGTCGATCACAACCAGAAGTTGAATTTCAGCTGAAAACGTCTAAAGCTAAGTACCCCGTTGTGAATCCTTTTTTCTTGCACTAACCGTTGTCCGAAAATGTTAACAATTGTTTTGCCTGTGGAAAGCAGGTCCCACACCGAGATTTCCATTCTTACTGCATCACTTGTTTAGACTCAGACCACGACATCCTCCTTTGCCAGTTCTGTGCCCTTTTTAATGTGAGAACCATTCACCGTAGAGCTCTTTTTGTAGACAGTTATTTTCGTGTTCCATCTTTGCATTCCGATATTGCGTCCTTCAGCCAACAATCTGTGGACTTTCTGAAAAAACGTAGAGATAAAGATAGAGGCAGACCACACAAGGCTAAGCATTTCAACGACGTTACCTCTTAGCAGGTTGTCAGTTCTCCAGAATTCAGTGGGGCGCTTTCACAGCCTCTGATGCCCAATTTGATATCTATGCAGGCCTCTACCGAGACCCTTTTGGAGTCTGGTATGCCGCAGAAATCTTCTTCATCTTCCGAGCCTTTGGCTGTCTCTGCCTCGGTTGGGTCCAGAGCCGCGAGGCAGGCACCGGCTTCTGAGGAGGCCTTTCGCACTACCGAAGCTAGACACAAAATTACTTCTTCTCATGACGTTGTTCTGTTGGTTCCTGATCCTTTCGGATCTCCTGGGGTCTACCCCTAAAGGGACATTGTCATAATTGCCATCATCCACATTAACATGATTATTGCGAAAACCATGTGTGTCCAAAGCGTCTTCTCCCTCATAAAAAGAGTCTTCCTCAAATATTTCACCCAGTCCAGGGTTATTGACCTGACTATTTTTTGGCAAGGGGTAAGTCTGACCTAGCTCATATTGTTTCCTGTCTCTTTCCAGTTTCTTGCTTTTTTTATCTTTAATGCTAGATATAATCTTATCAGTGTTAACAAAAATGGCTTTATATTCATTAGTTTTCATTGCAAAACACAAATCATGTTTAATTTCCTCATCCAGTCTACTAACAGTTTCTTTTAACACATTGAACTTTTTCTCATTGTCCTTCAATAATAACTCTAATAGTTCACAACCATGTCTATTAAACAAATTGAGCAAGTCTTTATGCATATCTGAGTCTTTAACTAGGCCATTAGGAAACTTCCAGCACCTAAGGCCCTTGGGAATCTGTTCGCGTTTCAAACATTCCCGTAAATACTGACTTTCAACTTGCAACTTCTTCATATTCAGTACATCATGCTCTGAGATTTTTAACTTTTGATCTACAGTACCTTGCACAACGGGCATTGTTGAAAAATCAAAGTCGCCCTGTCCACCTCTGTTTATCTAATCCAATAAATCAAAACCCGGTTGTGTTGAGCTGCTGTGACTAGGGAAACTTCCCCGAGTTTGTCCGTTGTATAATCTGCTGTTCTCAGCGTTTTCTGAATGCTGGCTTCCGATGTTAGGACTCTGCTGCCCTGGGGGAATACTCGCCGTTGAATCCAACAACAAAGACATGCCTCCTTCTCCCTGGGGTCCAAAGGTTGTCGGGGAGGCGTTCATTCTCCTTCCCAGGCCGATAACTTGTTCTGTCAGCACACCAAAAAGTGCTGACAATTTCCCGATGGCTTTAACCAGTTCATCAGGGGAACTCCCAGCACCAGTAGGACATACATCTACCAGCATATATATGATATAGGGAGAGGTAACAATAAAAATGCGTTGGCAAAACACCTTATTCAGTTTCCTGAACACAATTTTAAATTTCATGTATTAGAACATGTAGCTTTGGATGAGAGAGGGGGACCCAGTGACACCTTTTTAGAGTATAAAGAATTGCTGTGGCAATTGAGGGTCAATGTGGTGAACCCCCCCAGGTTTAAATGTAGTCATATCATTAGTTAGTCATTTAAAATTCAAATCTGAGTTTTATTTCTAATTTTATGTTAGATATTTTAGGGTTACTAAATTATTGTTTTATTATTTTCAGGATATAATAGATGTGTTTTTATATGTATTATAATAGAAGCATAGGATGTTGTGTTATAAGATATATTTTATTACATGTATATTTTTGTTATGAGTGTTGGCACTTTAAAAATTAATGGTAACTTATCTAATTAATCAATTATGGTTAGGTTGGGGTCATATATATGTATGTTGGTTTTTCTTACTGCATTTTACTCTGAAGAAGTCATAGTTCACAACTGATGAAAGCACTAAATAAATCATTGATTCCAGCTCATGGTGGTCCTGTGCCTTTGTTATTAGAAGATGTGCATGGCTAAAGGAATAACCTCTCCCTGATCATGTAAAGTATAAACTTATTGATACACCCCTAGATAAGGTGCGCTTGTTTGGGGAAAAAGCAGAAGAGGTGCTTATAAAGATGGAAGACTAAGCAAGATCTATGCAGACAGTAAAAGATTTCTTTCAGGTTCAACCTCCCAAGTTCACCAGGAACTTTCCCTCTAAGCACTGGGCTTTCCCTGCACCTAGCAGACAGGGTCAATATAAGCCTCACAGGGACAGACCATCCAGGCCCCTATCCCAGGGCCAGCAGAGAAGCAAACAATGGACCACTTCTCTCTCTAAGGCAGGGAGTTCTAAGCCAACCTTCTATGGCAAACACTCACAATGACTCCCCCCTCCCCCTTCTGCCCTCCTTTCACTCATCAAAAAATAGGAGGAAGGCTCTCCCTCTTCAAAGACAATTGGCTTTCTGTAACAAAAGGCCAGTGGGTCTTAAAGATTATTTTTCGGGGATACAAATTCTCTTTCAGCAAACTCCCAATTCCTAGAGGTTACCCAACTTGCCTCCAGATCAGTGGGCAGAGGCATTGAAACAGGTACAAACTCTCATATCCCAGGGTGCAGTAGAACCTGTCCCCTCAGATCAAACAGGCAAAGGCTTTTATTCCAGACTATTCCTTGTTCCCAGAAAAGAGGGCACTTGGTGCCCCATCCTGGATCTATCCATTCTGAACATCTCCCTGGTGGTCCCCACATTCAAAATGCTAACTTTGCAGCAGCTGCTGCCTATGCTAACAAAAAAAATGCCTGGCTAGTGACCCTAGACCTAAAAGATGCCTACCTCCACATCCCCATCAGGGAATCTTGCAGGAAATTCCTGCACTTCAGAGCAGACTCACAACACTTTCAGTTCTCTGCTCTGCCCTTTGGCTTATCTACTGCACCCAGAGTATTCACCAGATGCTTGGGCCCTGGCCATAGCATTCTACAGACAGAGAAGTATACTGATTTACCCTTACCTGAAGATGACTGCCTCATTCAGGCAGAATGCAAGGAAAAGCTGCTCCAGGACCTACTCTTTGTCAAATCCCTCCTACCTTCCCTAGGGTTCACCATCAACGAGAAGAAGTCAAAGCAAAAGCCCACCAGGAAGATCATTTTCTTGGGAGCTGTGCTATAGACACAGCATCCCAAATGGCCTTCCTATCCCCATAAAAGCAGAGCTTCCTGCCACTCTGCTTTACCCAGCCGACTTCCAGATGTCACCTCACGGTGAGGAAGTTCCTCCAAGCCCTGGGATACATGGCATTTTGCATCCTTCTCATTCCTCTGTCCAGGCTTCACATGAGAAAACGTCAGTGGTATCTAAAAAACCTTTGGTGCCAGCACCCTCAGTCCCTAGAAACCTCTCTCCCTCTGATCCCATGTATAAGGGCTGAGTTTCTCTGGTGGGCAGAGGCCTGTACCAGGAACAAGGCTCTTCCCTTCATCCTCCACCCTACCGAGACCATCACCACCGATGCCTCAGACATTGCTTGGGGTGCTCACCTAGCAGGCAAGTGCACCCAAGGTCTTTGGGATGCCCAGCAACTTCACTTGCACATCAAACAGAAAGAAACGATGGCAGTACAAAAGGCCCTAACATTTTTCAAACCCCATCTCAGACCGGGAGTTATTCTTATTAAAACAGACAACACCACAGTAATGTGGTATAATCAGCAAACGGGGGGGAACCAATCTTACTCCCTGTGTAGGTTAGCCATGAGCCTCTGGCTTACAGCCACCTCCATGGGTCTACACCTAATTGCCCAATACCTACCAGGGGTTAACAACACCCTGACAGACCACCTAAGCAGAAACTTACTGGACCCCCATGAATGGCAGCTCCACAGGGAAATCTTTCTGCAAATCACTCAGGAGTGGGGGACTCCGGAAGTGGATCTCTCTGCCTCGCACCTCAACCACCAGCTGCAAATGTTCTGTACCAGGGAGTTATCACCTCCTAGCGTGGAAGGTGGATGCCTTGACCTTCCCCTGGAACTTCCTCTTTGTGTATGTGTTCCTTCCTCTGCCCCTTATTCCCAAGGTACTGATCAAAATAAAGAAGGAGAGACCAAAGGCCATCCTCATTGCTCCAGATTTGCCCAGACAGCATTGGTACCCCTTACTGCACAACCTGACCTTACAGCCCCCCAAGCAGCTTCCCCTGATCTCAGCCCTCTTGACCCAGGTGAGGGGGAAGATACTGCACCCAGACTTACAGACTCTCAATCTTTCAGCATGGCTTATGCCTTAAAAGCTAACAAGGAGTCCCTGTTAAGCAAACAGGTCCTAGACATCATCACAGAGGCCAAAGGGCCTAGCACCAGAAAATCATACGGCTGGTAATGGAAAAGATTCTGCTCCTGGAGCCAGTCCAAAGGGGGCCAGTACCTCCCATCCTTCCATCCTTCTTATCTTGGATTAACTAGCTGAGTTGCTCAATAGTGGCCTCTTTCTCCTCTATTAAAATCCATGCCTCAGCCATTTCTGCCCATTATGATTCAGATCCAGCCCTCTTCTCTCATCCTTTGATTAAGCAATTCCTCAGAGGGGCTTCTAATATTAAACCTCCCAGAAGGCCTCCCACGCCACCCTGGGACCGGAGTTATGTTCTAGAAAAACTAACCTTACCTCCTTTCGAACCTGCTGCTTCTACAGAGTTGAAATATCTCTCCTGGAAGACTGCCTTCCTACTAGCTATCACCTCAGCCAAAAGGGTATCAGAACTTCAGGCCCTCATGGCTGTTGAGCCCTTCATAATTTTCCATGCAAACAGAGTCTCCCTGAGGACTAACCCCTCCTTTATGCCCAAGGTGGTATCTGATGTGACCCTCAACCAGGCCATAAACCTACCCACCTTCTTTCCCAACCCTCAAAACAAGGGGGAAAGAATTCTACACTCGCAAGACGTGGACAAACAACTCAGATACTATCTGGACCGTTCTAAACCATTCAGAAAAACAGACCAACTACTTGTCAGATTTGCCCCTGGGGCAGAGGGGAAGCCCATTTCCAAACAAACCATTTCCAAATGGATATCACACTGTATCCATTTCTGCTACAGACTATATAGGAAACCCCCCCTAAGTCTGTCTGTACCTATTCCACTAGGGCAGCCTCCACTTCCACAGCCTTCCTCAGAGGAGTCCCCACCAGGGACATCTTGGAAGCTGGCACCTGGATCTCTGTCCATACCTTTACAAAGCATTACCGCCTACCTCTTTTTTCTAAGTCTAGGGCAGGGTTTGCCTCTGCAGGGCCTGCTGACCCATGCCCAGGACTCTAACCTATCCTTCCACACCTCTCCTCAGCTTTGGCAATCTTCCCACAGGTGATGACTGCAACAGTGAAACATAAAGAACATAGTACAGTTGTGTACACTTACCATAAATGTAGATGTTTAAGTGTATTCACTGTTGCAGTCCTGGTTTTCCTCCCTCCATCCTCCATATAACATCTTCCCCTAGGGGGACATGGTAGCTTTTAGCCACCAGGTTCACTTTTCCTTATTTCCTTGTGCTTCTGACAGGTTAGGCAAGAAAAACTTATGTAATGACATTGGCTGCCTTGCTTTATAGCATTGACAACCTGACATCAAACTACAGGCGACTGCAGCCAACGCAATCTGGTATTCGGGCCAGCCTAGGGCTACCACAGCAGGTATAACCCACATGTGATGACTGCAACAGTGAATACACTCGAACATCTACACTTATGGTAAGTGTAATCAACTGTACTTTCTGAATAATGTTGAATGCTGTTTCTTAGTTTCCTAACTTAACTAAAGAAAAATTTGTAGTTGTCCATAGCTTCATATTCTAACCCCAGTTTGTGGACTGCATTACTCATCCTGACAGTTCTTTTTTAAGTTTTTAGTCAATTTTTTAATGTTATCCTCCATTTGAGGGTCAGTAAATCTGTTGTATACTTTAAGGATTTTTGTAGAGTTTATGCATGTTGGTGGAATACCAAGTGATTTGCGTTTAATCTTTCCATTTTACTGAGATCTGGTAAGTGCTGTCAGATGTCCTTCCATATCACTGTTGCAGTATTCCTTATGTAAGGGATCTCCTGCCAAGGATAGCCCAACATCTGGCCATTGTAACCAAAGCCTTTGGAGTTTACAGGCATCGTATGTCACACATATGCACATCTTGCAAGGCGTAGGGCATAATGGTGACATATGGATGTACACAACTCAGAGCTTCTTTTCCATCAGTTCAAAAGCCATCACTGAACATCAGTCTGAACGCTGTTCTTCTGTGCTGGTTACCAAACCAACTGGATCGGACTCTTGAGCTCATCTCTTACCCATAATGTCACTTACTGCTACTTTACCCTAGATCTTGTTTGCCACTCAAGCGGTTCAGATGCAGATCACACTCTCTCGAGTTGTGAGATGGCTTTTTCTAAAGGATAGATTTTTCTTTTCTGTCTCTTCCTTGCTGATTACCTGTATTCCTCCCTTCACCCTTACAGGTTTTCTTTCTTCAGTTAGCTGTTTTTTCCCCACTTAGCTAGTGTTTCTACATTTTTCGGGTAACTCTCCATTACCATAGTTTGTAATTTCTCTATCTCTCGTATCCTGTTTATTAGGATAGTGTTATAGTTACTATTGTTGGTCACTTTTTTCTTTTACTTGCCCTATTCAAAAAAAAAAAAAGTGAGAGAGAGAGAGAGAGAAAAACCTTTTTCCTCTTACTGTTTGCCTTCTCCTCTTCTTCACTATGGCAGACAAGCCAACCGGATTTAAGAAATGCACTTCCTGTGGGCATAAGATATCCAGTTCTGATGCCTACAGGGAGTACGTTTATTGCTTAGGCCCTAGTCATCTGGATTCCCCCTGTAAGGTTTGTGCAGGGTTTAGTAACAGGGCCATTACCAACAGAAGAAATAAATTAGTTCTCAAGGGCCTTCTTCCTGCTTCAGCTCCTTCTTCCTTTGCTTAACCATGAGAGGCTCAAAACCCCCTCAAAAAATGAGGTCTTCTTCGGAACCAAGGGAGCATAGAAAGTGCTCTCCTCTTCAGTCTCCAAAAGTTGCACTGATATGGGAGCTGCCAGCCAAACTGTTTAAATGTTCAGATCAGACTTTTTCAGATCTGACTCCTTCAACTGCTATGTCACCTCAACCCGGGAGCCCTCGATTCTCCCAGGAGTCAGTTTCTCCACAGCTCTGATTCACCATTCTTGCAAGAAACTCCTCGGGGTTGTCTCGCTCTCCTTCTTACCTCTCCATCCATCAGGTCCTCTCGTAATCTCTCCAAAGTTGATGTGGCTAGGATGATGAGGAAATTACTCTGGGCTCAGATTCAGATCAGTGAGCCTTCAATCAGTTTACCATCCCTTAGTCCATAGTCTCTCCTTCTCTGATCCGGCCAATGGTTTCGGAGACATCAGATCTGAGAGTCGATATGTCGGATCCAAAGATAGCTTCATCTTTGACTCCAACCATTTCCCTGACTTGTTCGATGTTAACCCTTGTTGAGCAGGATGAGTTTCAGAGCCAGAGCATCAGCATCAGATTTGGGTGGGGGGGGGGGGTCTTTGTCTCCAACAGTCTCAGAGCCATCACTTCCCCTTGGCGCCTTGGTACTGGACAGCTCAAGTCTGACTCTTCCCTCAGAGAAGGGGTTTCGGCAGGGTCGGGACCTGACTGCACTGGGAGGTTCGGCTCCAAAGGAGTTGGCCTCAACTACTCCTGATCCCTCTGCTTTTGAGGTGGTGGAGAGGATCCAGTTTCTGAGTCTCATCTACCTATTCCATGGGGACAGCCAGCCTTTATGAGTTTCCAACATTTCCAGTCCAGCAGCTTCACATCTCTTCCTATACCTCTCCAGATCATCTCACTAAGAAAGTTCCCCAAAAAAGGCTGTGTAAAAGAAGACATTTGGATTTCCCTAAGGAATTTGTTAGTGAAGACACTGATTTTTGAAGACGAGGAAGGCTCCCCCAGATCACCACCTGAAGACATCTCATGTGGAGATATTCTAGAAATCTTTCACCAAAAAGGTGGTTGGTCCTTCGAATTCCCTTCCCAGGAGGAGTTGGTGTTCCTCAAAGGTTTTGGTGCAAGCCCATCCACATCCTGGATCCCCCCCCCCAGCAGATGCCTTAGTAGATCTTGTCTCCTGCAGGGCTTGGAAGGAGCCAGATACCACATAACCTATTCCCCATCACTTGGACAAGATAATAATTCCACCCAAGGACAGACCCTTTTGGAGTAAGGGAATTCCAGTAGATGCCATGTTTTTTGTGGCAGCCACCAAAAAGGAGATAGCTGAACACAGCTCTTCTGTCCATCCCCCTAACAGAGTCTAGGGCTTTGGACAGGTTTGGAAAGTGCATTTATGTGTCGGCAACCTTTGCTTTATGGTTGCTTAACTGTTTGGCACACTTTACTATATCACAGAGGAACTTAATTAAGAAACTCTCTAATTCTACCCCTGGGCCCTTGTCATTAAAAGAACAAAGTTATTTTCTTCGCAACTGGCTACCCTACAATCCATCTCCAATGCTTCCATGAGGTTAGTCTCTCATGCAGCTGAAGATTACTCATGGGCTGTGGGTTCAGGCATAGTCATTCATCAGCAGACATTCCTGGATGTGTTTGTATGATTTTTCAGAACCCTTCAAGTCTTCTTTAATCAGTGCTTCCTTTGATGGCTTTGATAGATCTTCCTTGTTTGGGGCCACTGTTAGACACATTTTCCTGGAGTGAACAGAATGGAAAGACATCATCTGCCATGGAAATCTGTTTTTCTACCCCACAAAGATCTTTCTCCATAAATCAATGGAGTGGGGAAAACATGTGGTTCCAAAAACCCCATGGTCCTTTTCAGGATTCATAAGGGGAAATTTCTTCCAGAGACAGAGGGGGAAATAATAATGAAAGACACTGCCCTCTTGGCAGAAGGGGTCTACAAAGCCGAGGGTTCTGATATTCCTTTTTGGATAGGCCCTTTTAGTGCTTCTCAGGGGTTGCCCAACTGTCCTTCTCTGGTGGCAGTCAGGGAGCAACAGGATCCAGAACTTACTCAAGGTTCTTTTTAGTGCCAAAGAAAACGGGACCAGAGACCAGTTCTAGAGCTCAGTCAACTGAATCAGTTTGTAAAGAACTCCAAGTTCCTGATAGTCACAGTACAATATATTATCCCTGTTCTCCAGAAGGATGACTGGATGTGCTGCATAGACCTGCAGGTTGAATACTATCACATCAAAATGAGCAGGCATTCTCTGATGTACTGCCAGTCATTACCACTTCAGAGCCCTGAACTTTGGTCTCACCACAGCCCCCAGGCTGTTCACCAAGTGTATGGCAGTGGTCGCAGCTCATCTGACTGCACGGATTCAGAGTCCTTAGTTGGACAGGTGGCTCCTTACCACTCCAACCAGGCATCTGCTTGAGGAAATCAGGGATTTACTTACTCCATCTGTGTCAGTATCTGAAGATCACAGTCAATTTCCCCAAGTCTCATCTTCAGCCAGTTCATATCTTGGACTTCATAGGGGTTCACTTGGACACTATCAATCAGTTGGCCTTTATACCACAAAGCAGGATTCATACTTTGAAAATTCATATTAGTTAACGCTTTTCACATCTTTCTCTGACAAAACTAGTACTCCAGGCCTTAGGTTTGATGGCTGCAGTGATTACCCTACTTACCCACTCCTCGCTTTCACATGCAAATTCTCCAGTGGACTATGGCAGTACAGTGGTTAATTCTTCAACATCTACTGGCTTATCCTATAAAGCTTTCCCAGGTTTGCAGGGATTCCTTGCTTTGGTGGATCCAGTCCAATAATGTTTGTCAGAGGCATCCCTTTATCCTTTCTCCCTCAAAGGCCACGCTGACCACTGACTGCTCCCAATTGGGTTGGTGGGCATTTCTTGGGACAGAGAGTTCAAGGCACATAGTACCCAGAAGAAACCAACCTGCATATAAATGCCTTAGAGATGAGTGTGGTCTATCTAGTGTTGCAGGCCTTTCAGAACTCTCTTCCTTTAAAGATGATTGCTGTCCAGAAGGACAATATGTCAATGGTATGGTACATCAACAAACAGGAGGAACCAGGTCCTGCCCTCTTTGCCAAGAAGCAATACGAGTCTGGCAATGGATGATCTCTTCCAACCTCTTTCTAGCAGCAATGCAAATACCAGGGAAATCCAATATTCTAGCAGACACACTCAGCAGAACTATCCTGATGACTCAGGAGTGGTCTCTCAATCATGCAGTAGCAGAAAGGATCTTCTGCAGATGAGGTCAGTCTTGCTGCGATCTCTTTGCCTCACCCCTCAGCAACAAGTGCAGCAGGTTTTTTCCCTAATCCCCGCTTAGGGGGAGTCACCGAGAGATGCTCTAGTCGACGTTTGGCCCTCCGGTCTCCTGTATGCTTACCCTTGGCTACCTCCCCACATTTCTTCAGAAAGCACTGTGGTTGAAGAGCATTTGTTATCCTCATTGCCCCTTTCTGGCCTCTGCAAGTCTGGTTTCCCTAACTGTGATCTCACTTTCTATCTCCTCCTTGGACACTGGACCTAGTCCAGATCTGGTGTGTCATTTCTCAGTGATAGTTCACCCAGACATTCTAGGCCTCATGTTGACTGCATGGTTTCTCGAGTTCCAATGATGGGTAGACAGTCAAAGCTTTCTTCTCCCGTTTGCTGAATATTAATATTTTCCCAGAAACCTGCAACCAGGATGCTGTACAAGAGTAAATGGAAATACTTCTCCATCTGGGAACAACAGGGACAATTCAGTCCCTTTACCGCTCCCATTCCTGCTATTTTGGTTTTCCTGGCTTCTGTCTTTCAAGGAGGTGCTAGTTTTTCCACCATCAAAGTTCAGCTGTTAGCCATTTTAGATTTTTACAATGAAAATGATGCTTCTCCTCCAACTTCAACCCAACTATGTAAAGCATTCCTTAAAGGCACTTTTCCTACTTAGACCTCCGATTAAAGACCCTACTTTAGCCTCAGATCTCACAGTTGTATTACACAGCTTGGTTCAACCTCCATTTGAGCCTTCACCTACATCTGACCTCAAGTTTCTTTCTTGGAAAGCAATCTTCCTACTGGTATTACTTCTGGTAGGTGAGTTTCTGAACTCCAAGTACTCTATTCGATACTGCCTTATTTGATTTTCCATAAAGAGACCAGTCACTTTATGTACTATTGCATCTGTTTTATCAAAGATTGCTTCTGAATTGAACATCAATCAGGTCATAAATTTGACAGTCTTCTTTCCAAAATTTTCCAGTAAAGGAGAATACATGCTTAATTTGTTGGATGTACATAGGCAGCTTCATTTTATTCTCCATAGAATTAAGGATTTCCAGAAAACTGACCATCTCTAAAGTCAGCCTTGCTAAATAGATTTTCAGCTTGTATTTATGTTTATTCTTTGAGATGCCCAAAAGCTCACTCTACTAGATCTATGGCCACATCTGCCACCTTCTGGGCCAGAGCTTCCATTGAGGATATTTGTGCTGCAGCCACTTGGCCCAGTGCTCATACTTTTATTGCTCATTACAAGTTGGATGTCATCTACAGAAACTGAGCTGCCTTTGGTTCTGTGCTATTCAGGAATATCCTTCCTTGAGGGCCACCCAAGGTTATCATAGCTGGGGACTCTGTCCAATCCATTGAGGAATAAATGAAAATGACAACATCAGATATAAAAGTTATATGCTCACCATAACTATGAATCTGTGTTGTCCATTTTTATTCTTCCTCATAAATATCCCTGATAAAGTTTTGTGTTTTGGAACCACTGTTCCTGTTTGAGCCCCTATGCTATTCTTTCTGTTGTTATGCACCTTCTGCTTGGGTAGATTATAGTGACAGCAAACTCAGTCTGAGGTAAACTAGTAGCAAGGGGCATTATGGGTAAAGGAGGAGCTCAAGAGTCTGATCCAGAGTCTGGAAGAAAAGCGGCCAAGTTGGATCCAAGGTCAGAGCCAATACACATTCGTTGAGGAAGAATGAAAGTGGACAGCACAGATTCATAGTTATGGTGAGTACATAACTTTTATTTTTTAGAACAGTGCTCCATTGGGGCTCTTTCTTATCTTCTCTTTTATTTTACTGTTGTTTTATGTGTCATCCAGAAAGGGAAAATGTCAGTGTGGGAGATAGATACCCAATAAAGATCATTACGAACAGTGCCTCTTCTGTTTGGGTGCTTCTCTTAACCATATGCAGTGTTCCATTTGTCAAGCATTTGTCCCTAAGACCCTATGTAGTCATCTCTCCTTCTTGTCTGTTTACCTAGAACATCAAAGTCTAAAGTTGTTGGCGCAAGGTGCTATGGGGGTGTCTTCCTATCCTGAGGGTCAGCTGCCTGCCAAGAAAAAGGCCAAAAAAACTCAAGTCTGATTTGGTTGCTCTACAGCCTTCCCCAGATGTCTCTCTTGAGGCTAGTGAAAGCTTGGAGGATCGTCTGGTAGTTGCTTTGGATTCCTCCGCCCAACTCTGTCAGAGACCGACATGGATCCGACTTCTTGCACATACTCGGAGGCTTTTCAAATGTCTGCTCCAGATGTTGAGGGGGAACCTTGGCTGATTATATCTGAGGAACCAAGAGGAATTCTACAGCTTGTAGTTTGGGAGGAGATTCCTACTACGCTGGTTGAGTGTTGGCAAGAGTCGGACCCTCCTAGGGTTTTTTGTGCAGACATACCACAAACGAAGAAACAAATAAACAAGAATATTTCACCTGCTGTTAAACATCCCCAACATGAGTGGCAGGTTTTTAATCCGGGGTTGTTCAGCACTTTAATGGCTTTAAGCCCCCCTCAAGGAGTCTGTGTGCCTGCTCCTCCCTGGTTCTCTACTTCTCTTAACAGACCTAGAGAGCAAGGGTCTTCTGATGAGGATCTGGATTCTGGGGAAGAGTCCTTTTCATACTCTTCTCAGATCCCTTTTCCTTTGTACTATGGGTCTGAGAAAGAGGATTCTATCAGTCCAGATTCTTCTTTAGAATAACTCTCCTTTGGGGATGCTGTTTCACGTATGATGAAATTTTTCAAGTGGGATTGTTCTCAAGTTTCTAATATTAAGAAGAGGTATTATGAACTCCTCCAGATGCAGTCTTCCAAATCTGCTGCTGTTCCTCCAGTTCTGGCTGCCCTCCTGGATACCTTTTCAGCAGCTTCTGTAGCCCCTGATTCTCAGCCTCTAACTCCACCCAAAACCTGACATCTTTTACAAGGTGTCTGATGATTGTAAATTTCTTTATAAATGTCCATCTGCTGATCCCTCTGGGATGTCTGTTCTGACAAACCCCCTAAGCTGTTGTCTTCTACTAAGCTACTTCCTTCAGACAAGGATAGTAGGGGCATGGAATGACTGGGCAAAAAGGTTTATACTGCTGCCACTCTGGCTTTTAGGGCTATTAGTTACCAGATTTATATGACTAGGTATGTTTTAGCCCTTTTTTCTCAGGTAGTTTCTGACCTTACTGTTTCTGAAGGGGAGGTTTCGGCACTTTCCTTGTTGGGTTCTACCTCTCAAATGCCTCTCCATTCCATTAGGTGTAGTTATGATGCAGATGATGCTTCTTGTAGGGCTGCTGCATTTGGTTCTGTTCTGAGGCGTTACTCTTAGCTTCACCTGATGACATTAAGGTCAAGTTATTGGATGCTCCTCTTGATAATGAAAATCTTTTTGTGCTGTTGCTACTGCTGCTGACCGTTTTAAATCCCTCCAAGATAAAGGCAAGGCCTTACAGGAGTTGAAACTTATTTTTGTTTTTCCTATCCCTAAGTTTCAGAAGGATTATCCTTCCAGAATTGCTTTTGCTCGTAGACAGTCTGTCTCTCTCTACCCAAAGGAAAAAAGGGTTCTAGGTGTGTACCTCCAGGTAAGTTGACTCAGACCTGTGTTTCTCAGAAACCTCCTTTTCAGGACAAGCCAGGTTCCATCTGACATTTTGCTTCCCTTTTCCCTCAGCCAGATTCCCTTGTTCCTTTATCTTTCCCTGTCCCTTCCACATTTAAGGGTCAGACAAGACTCTTGGGTTATGTCTATCATCCGCCAGGGGTATTTCATGGTCTGCAAATCTCTTCTTCCCTTTTTCATCATCTTGTAGCATCCTCAAGAACAGCTTCCTTTCTTTTTTTCAAGAGGTGCTTCATTCTCTTTTGGCCCAGGCAGGAAGGGAAGGATGTTTATTCCAGAGTGTTTCTGATCCCCAGGAAGGAAGGCACCTGGAGACTAGTTCTGGACCTTTCACAGCTCAGCACCTTTCTGAATGTCTCCTCTTTTTGGATATTGTCCTTTCAATCTGAAGGGAGGCACCTGGAGACCAGTTCTGGACCTTTCTCAGCTCAGCACCTTTCTGAATGTCTCCTCTTTTTGGATATTGCCCTTTCAATCTTTGTTCGCCCTTCTTCTTCCCCAGGCATTTCTGGTATCTCTGAATCTCAAGGATACCTACCTTTACATCCCAATCCATCCTCTTTTCAGGAAATGTATGCATTTCTCTGCTTCTTCCTTGCATTTTCAATTCTTTGCTTTGTCCTTCGGCCTCCTTACTGCCCCAAGGGTATTCACCAAATGCCTTGCTCCTGTCATTGCCATCTGCAGGTTGAGAGGGGTTCCGATCTTTCCTTATTTGGATGACCTGCTCATTCAGGCTTCATCCCCCAATGTTCTGCTTCAGGACCTCCAGTTTACTGTCGCCCTGTTGCAAAGCCTGGGGTTCACCATAAACTGTCAAATGTCAGTCCTGGTTCATTCTCAAGGTCATGTTTTTCTTGGTTGCAGGATCCAGACAATTCCCATGGTGCCATCCCCGCCTTCCACCAAGGCTCTCTCTGTCTCTCTAATGTTTTTTTGCAATCTCTTCTTCCTCTGGCTTCAGTCACAACCAGGGATTTCCTCAGGGTCCTCAGGTTTGTGGCTTCCACCATTCCTGTGATGCTTCTGGCCAGGCTCTATATGACAACTCCAGCGGTACTTCAGGTCACTGTGGTTGCAACACTGCCATCCCCTGAATTTCCTAGTTCCCTTCCTTTCCTGACTTAAGCCCAAGCCTCAGTAGTGGGTTCATCAGCTTTCTCTCAACCCAGGGCTTCCTTTCCAACCTCCAGTCCCATCTCAAGAGCTCTTTTTGGATGCCTCAGACAGGGGGGGTGAGGAACTTCCTTCAGTTCTGTCAAGATCCAGGGTCGCTGGCCTCTTCATCAGAAGTCAAACCACATCAACTTCAAGGAGATGAGAGCTTTCCTTCTAGCTTTTCAGGCCTTTCATACCCTCTTTCCTCTCAGGCCCCTCAAAGTCTTTGTAGACAATAAAACAGTGATGTGGTATTTCAACAAGCAGGCTTGCTGTTCAGGTGTGGGATCTAGCTGTCCAGTATCAAGTGACTCTACAGGCTGTCTACATTCCTTCAGCACAATATATCCCGGCAGACTCTTTGAGCAGGTCCAGCACACAGGCTCACAAATGGATGCTTCACAAAGATGTGTTTCTGGACATTGATGATCGGTGGGGTATTCCTCAGGTAGATCTTTTTGCCTCCCCTCTGAACAGACTTCTTTTTTTCTTCTTCAGAGTCCCAAGTCCTCTGGCTTAGAAGGTAGATGCCCTACCTTTTCCTTGGAATGAGATATTTCTTTATGCCTTACCTCCCCTTCCTCTGCTTCCAAGTGCCCTGCACAAGATCAAGCAAGACTCCCCCAAAAGTTTGCTGGTGATTTCCCTTTGGCCCAAACAGCATTGGTTCCCCTTATTTTTGACTTGGCTAGGGGCAATTGTGACAAAGGGAGATACTGCCTGTACAATTTTGTAAATAATTATATGTCA
This sequence comes from Protopterus annectens, assembly GCF_019279795.1. Classification (NCBI taxonomy): domain Eukaryota; kingdom Metazoa; phylum Chordata; order Ceratodontiformes; family Protopteridae; genus Protopterus; species Protopterus annectens. Next base: position 1,134,100,199 of record NC_056745.1, read on the forward strand.
TTTGTGAATATCAACATTATGTATATAAGATGCTTTTGTTACAAATGTATTAGAACTGCATGTCATGTGTATATCAAACTGCTTGAAGGTATTTTCAAAGTGCTATTGAAATGCAGCCACAATGTATCCTACTGGAAAAGAACAGAAATGTACATGCCCTATTGAAACTGTTTAAATATATATATTTTAACAGTGGAAACTGGGATACAGAAAGTTAGCCTCAGTCTAGAAATTTTAGAGAAATAGCAGAAATTAAATTACTTTATGGCTATAAAGTAAAAGATGATAGTGTCAATGCAGCAAACAGACAGAATGTCTAAAACTAGGGAGCTTTATGTATTGTTTCTAAGGTGAAATAATTACTAGTCTTGAAATGTGAAGGGATGTAATTGTTTTATGACTTCCACTGTCTGCCAAAGATCTGAGATCTATATATTTTCACAGGTAGATGCTAAATACTGATAGTTCCAGCAGTGGGGGTTTCACCTGGGATAGAGTCATATGACAAGAACTTATGTCATTCTGCAAGCTATCCCTGCATTAATATTTAAGATATTAATTTGAGAGGTCTCTTAGGGGGAGACAGCATTCTGTATTCTGTCTTAGACCTGACAAGAAGACTCATTCACCACACATTTACCTTGCTCTGTAAGTAAGTTTCTAGGGTATTGCAACTCTCTTAGACACAGTCAGGAATATATCAAAGCTTAGTTATTTTTCTTTATTTATTTGAGACTGTCCTGCAAGATTGTTTTAAATATTTCCTGTGGTTTTTAACTCTGTTGTCACTGTGAGTATATATTTAGTACTGTCTTGTTCTTTTATTATTTATTATTAAATATATTTAAACATTTTATTGTGGCCGATTTGTGTAGAAATATTTAAGTTCTGAGAGCACTTGCATATTTATTTGGTGACACTGTGTAAGCCACTCCTAATAGCCTTGCTCTTGATCAAGCTATCATTTGTATTAATAGTAACATTACACAGTAAGATTGGACACCCTTTGTTAAGGGCCTTAAAGTAGCTGGCTATTGGCAGTGATAGCTACTTTATAGTCTGGGAAAAAGGGGGCATAGCTAGTAAACCTGTGCCAGCTTTTCCTGTGTGTGTGTGTGTGTGTGTGTGTGTGTGTGTGTGTGTGTGTGTGTTACTTGGGAAGGGACACAAAGCACTGGTTGGACAAAGAGGGTGCTGGTGGTCGTGGCTTGGCCACTCAGCTGAGATATCAACTGTATAGCTGTGCCAGTGGGGAGTCTTATTCGGGATCTGGAGAAAGAGGCAGAAACCAGCCCCGGACTGACTGTGATCTCTGTGTACTCTTAAAGGAAATTATACTTGATGCAGAGAGCTGCATATGGAAATACTGTGTGTGTACTTGCTATTCTCCGCCTTCTAGGTTTGAGGTCAGACCATTTCTTCACATACACATGGACCACCACCATACTGCAGTCATATTTGGTAGGTGAAAGGGCCTTAACTCATTTAATCCTGAACAGCATGAGGCCAGTTAACAACATTTGCCTCCTGAGATCTTTTAAACCAAGAAACCGCTTACTTCATGAGAGCTTTTCTCCAAAATTCTTTACTGAAAACACATTTCATGAGACTTATAATGTCTGATAAATGGTGTTAGTTACAAAAATGTAAAATACTATATTTCTTTAGAAGACAGTGGGGTATATACTGATATTAGTATCAAAAGTTTGCCTTATTTTTATATATGTTCCTGTACAAGGACTTCAGAAATTAGATTTTGAAAACAGCAATGTGTACACTAATTTCAGGAGTACAGTGAAGTCTCCTGAAAGATGAGTATACTCTTACAGGGTACACAGGAAATCTGCTTTCCTGATGGCTATGCTCTTGTAGGAAGCAAGGAGTTAAGGGCCCTTGAGATATCAGAGATCCTGACACCTAAAAGCTTACCATCTTCCTGTTGTTATACAGCCTAGTGAGAGGAGAATCAGCATGCTTGACTATGAAGTCACCAGTCATTAAAATGTTTTTATTTGTAGAGTAGTTCTACGAACTGGATCTGATATAATTAAAATCCTGGTGACTGTTTGCTGGAAGTCTGCCAGAAGGTTATGTGGTGGTAGATTTTCTCTGAGATCTAGTCTAGTGGATCTAGGTGGCTTTGGCAAGAGCTATTTACAGCTTCCACATAAGAAATTTGTAGGTTGATGTAGCATTTTGCAGAAGTGTATGCTGTTCAAAGTCTGTGTCCTTTTGTGAGAGAGGCTTCCATGTAGTAAAATACATGCATATCTCTCAAACCGAATGTCCTTTACTAATTAAATGTTCATTATATTTGAGCATTTGGCAATTGCTACACTGCTGATACCAAGTGCTATGAGTATAGAAACAGAAAGAAGACAAGCAGGCTAGCCCTCTATTTTGCTTCAGGGATTTGGAGAAGTAGTTTGAATAATCAGAATACTGTATTCAATTAAATTACAGAAGTATTGGTCTTCACTGTGGAGGAAATAACTAGTCATGCAAGTGTATGCACAATGCAGAGCAACTGCTAAGGTCAGCATGGAGCAACTACAAGCTAATTTTGCCAAATGAGAGCAGCTTGTAAGCTACTCTGCAGTCCTTTTGTGCCATTTCCTCTCTTTGCACAACTGTGGGCATCTGTCCATACTACATATATTGCTAACCACACTAATCAGTAGTGATTGGGAAGTTTAGATGGTATATGAAAACATTATGACTCAGGATAGCTGAGACTGTAAACTGCAAGGTGAAACATGACTGCACAATTAGCAGTACGGGGCAAATGTGTGCAATGTAAAATAACACAGAAGCTGAAAAAGCTATAAAAATTCAAATGAGTACACTAGTCAAAAGCAAATCAAAACTCTTCAAGTTTCTACAGGAGTCACAGGCCCAGAAATGGCTAGTTAGATTTTTTCCTGTACCCTCACTATAGTTAAACCAATAAGAAGCATCAGCTAGATTACTATTAATGATCAAAAAAATGGGCAGAGCTATTACAGTAAACTCAGTAAGAGCACAAAATGTACTCACCGCAGGTCTTATACAGCTGGTATTTTAGTCAAATCCAGTGGAAATTTATCTCAATCAGTAGCTTTGCATCTAAGTGTGTAGCAGCTCATAGTAAATGAGCTGTAAACTGAGCAAATGCAGGCAATTTATAACAATGCAGAGAAACTGAAAAAATTCAAACGAGCACACTGACCAATACCAAATTTACATTCTTCAAGGTTCTGCAGCAATCAGAGGCCTAGAAATGATGATGATGATGATGATGCTAGTCCAGGTGTAGAAAGAAAGGAAGCCATTTAGCAGCGTGTAGCTGGCTTGCAGTGTGTTTTTGTGCCGGTAGGAGAAACCAGAGACAAATTTAAGCCATTTAGAACAGTAGAAAAAGTTGTGTTAGCTCGCAGTGGAGAGCCATTGGAAGTCCGCTCACCAAGGATACTACTACTGTTTGCCCAAGTTAACATTGTTAGGTCTCATGTACTGAAAGGCACAAGGCTGCAATTTGCTTTGAAATAAAGGATGGAAAGAACATGGGAAGTGGCTTGAATATCACATATAAAATTGCAGTGAAATGTGCAGAACTGCTTACTTTGTGCCAGTGTACATATGGATCCCTACTCCACAAAAATTCACAGCCTCTAGTAGCTCCATGGATCCAGTAACTGATCAAAACTAACAAAATAACTGGACGAGGTCAAGAATGCATTTTGACTGCAGGCTAGAGATTGCCTTCCCTGTCAAGGATTGATATCAGAGTACTGGCAAAGAGAAAGGAATAGGGGGATCCTAAGTGAAAGGCCAGCACTGGTAGCATTTTTACTAGAATCTAAAACAGAAGCTGCTCTTAAAAATGTTTAATTAGTAGGGCATATAAAATATTACACGATAATTATAGGAATCAATAAGAGGAGGTTAGAAAGGATTGAGGATGTATTGGAAAAGCAATTTGCAAAGAAATAGTGGGAAGATATATGCATGGCTCCCAAGTACGTAACGTAACGAAGTCTAGAAAATTTAGTTTGTTTTTTTTTTTTTTGCTTGGAAGTATTTGCATAGGTATTTTGTACCCCAAGCAGACTCAAAATTTTTTTTCCTCAAGTGGATTTCAAATGTTGAATGAGTGATGGGGAAGAAATAGGTAATTGGGAACATATTTTTTGGGAGTTTAACTCATTCCCTATAGTACAGCTCTTTTGAGTGTGTACCTTTAATCCCCAGTGGGTGTGGATTGAGTCTTTAAAACTGAGGTTATCAATTTACAGATCTAACAGATACTCGCTGACAGATGTGATATATCAGTACAGTTGTGTTTCCCATCATGTATGCTTCAAGAAAAAATATTCTGATAACCTTGTATGTAGCACAGTTTTGGAATTATTAATGCAAATATGAACAAGCAATATTTGATGCCTAGAGGCGCAGTAGGAGGTAACTGCAGAAACACCTGGAGGTGCACTTGGCTGTAATGAGTTGGCAGACTTTATAAATTCCCTGCAAACCACTCTGTCAAAATGGTGCAACTAAGGAAGTGATTTTTTTTGAGCTGTGATACAGAATTGGAATTGCCTAGACATAGTAAGACCTTGCGGAGTGTAATTCTGGTGGCTGCAAAAAAAAATTACTAGAAAATGGAAATCAAAGCCTAAACCAACAATACTAGAAGTATTGAATATAATAACAGAAAAAAAGATCTGGAAATGGGATCTTTACAAAGGGGTAGGTGCAAATTGCATAGAAAACAAATTGTGACAAAAATACATGCAAAATAATGTTTTGGAGGAGGAATTTTGTTTAAGGGAAAGCATGGTTTGATATAAACATGATTGCTTTTGTCATAAGTGATGTCAGTAAAGATGTTTTTTGTTTAAAAAAATAAAAATAACTGTGTTAACAATAAAAGAAAAATAGTGATGTTTTTGTATTACAGTTTATTTTCATTTCTGCTTAAAAACAAGACACCTGATGCATTTTTACACACACACACACACACACACACATGTATATATATATATATATATATATATATATATATATATATATATATATATATATATATGTATGTATGTATGTATGTATGTTCCCAGAATAAAAGCCAGTCACCTGGACTGATGTCAGTACGTCACATGCAGACATCTCTAGCTGAAACAGATGCAGTTGAGAGCAAAAATATCACATACAAGTTTTTGTGGGTTTAAAAACTTCATTTTTAATAAGCAAAAAAAGATTTTCAGAATTCCAGATAATTCAGTACATTGTCTCTGTAGTGTATTGCTCAGATGGATGAAAACAGAATTCAGCGGATAAATCTTTGTCCCTTTGAACTTGACCTCTAAGAGGACTACTTACCTCTGTCACATCCTAGACCTCAGTAACTTCAAGAAGTACATCCATGTACAGCCTAATGTCCTTCCATTTCACTGTTACAGTATTCATTACACTAGGGATCCCTTGCCAAGTGGCCATACGTCCACCCAGTATACCAAAGCATTTAGGTTGCTTTAAGGTATGCTGTGCATCACAAGTATGCTCTTTGCATAGCATAGGGCATAAAGGTGGTGTCCAGACGTACCATCCTCAGAACTTCTTTGCCACCAGTCCAAATGCCATTGCTAGATTGTCAGTCTGAGCACTTTCTCTCTTAAGCATGGGGGCTATTCAACTGGTACCAGAAGAGGAAAAGGGACAAGGTTTCTACTTGAGAATTTTCCTGGTACCCAGAAAAGACAATTCATGGCGTCCTATCCTGCACCTGTCTACTCTAAACACCTTTCTGGAGATTCCAAAATTCAAGATGCTGACTCTTCACCAATTACTTCCTGTGCTAGGCAAAGATGCCTGGTTAGCAACACTAGATTTAAAAGAAGCATACCTGCACATCCCAATCAGGGAACCTTGCAGAAGATACCTACGCTTCAAAGCAGGTTACACGCACTATCAGTTCTCTGCTTTGCCCTTTGGCTTATCTACTGCGCCTAGGGTATTCACAAAGTGCCTAGCTCCAGTTATTGCATTTTGCAGGCAAGGAAGTATTCAAATATACCCATACCTGGACGATTGTCTAATTCAGGCAGAAAGCCAGGACATCCTTTTGAATCATCTGGCCTTTGTAAAAATGGTTCTAACTTGTCTGGGGTACACCATAAATGAAAAGAAATCACAACTGTTACCCTGTCAACAAGTTACATTCCTGGGAGCAAGCTTGAATACAACTTCCCAGATGGCTTACCTCACTCCAGAATAGCAAATTCATTTGACAACCTACTTCAAACAAGTGGCCACAAAAACCCTGCTATCTGCAAGACAAATACTGCAAGCCTTGGGGTTCATGGCCTCCTGCATTCTTCTAATTCCATATGCAAGACTGCATATGAGGAAACTACAATGGTATCTAAAAAGCCTATGGTGTCAACATTCTCAAAGCCTAGAAACAATGATTCCTTTCATACCTTGCCTACGCCTAGAGTTCCTTTGGTGGGCAGAGGCCTGCCACCGAAACAAGGGACTACCTTTCAAACCACCCCCTGCCACCCAAACCATAACAACAGATGCATCAGACTAAGCATGGGGGGGCTCACCTGGCAGGGAAGTGCATTCAGGGCAAATGGAACCCAAGTCAAATGCACCTGCATATCAATCAAAAAGAAATGTTATCTCTACAGAATGCTCTGACAGCCTTCAAGGACTACATTCTTCCAGGACAACTAATGGTAAAGACGGACAACACCACTGTTATGTGGTACATAAACAAGCAGGGGGGGTACACATTCTTACCCCATCTGCAGACTAGCCATGGCATTGTTGAACACAGCTTTGAGCTACCAAGTGCACCTACAAGCTCAATTCGTGCCTGGAAAATTAAATACACTAGCAGACGAACTAAGCAGAAACCTCATGGACCCACACAAGTGGAAACTGGAACCAAGGATTTTCAACATGTTGACAAGCGAATGGGGGAGCCCAGATATAGACCTGTTTGCCTCTCCCCAGAACTACCAATTGGACAAATTTTGCATAAGGACTCCCCACAAACAAGCCTGGAAAGTGGATGTGCTGTCCTTCAGCTGGAAAAACCTATCAGTCTATGCCTTTCCCCCTCTGGTCTCCAAAGTACTACTAAAAGTCAAACAGAACAAACCAAGGATGATTTTGATTGCTCCAGACGGGCTGCGCCAACACTGGTACCCTCTCCTGCGCAGTGTGTCACAGTTATCTCCATGGCACCTGCCTCAGACTCCTTCCCTGCTGTCTCAGCAGGAGAACCAGATTCTGCACCCTGAGCTTCCAACACTGAACCTTGCAATCTGGCTAATTACTTAATCACTCCTTTACCATCCCTTCGCAAACCTGTGATAGTTATCATCTTAGAGGCAAGGAGGCCTAGTACTAGAAATTCTTATGCTGAAAAATGTAAAAGATTCTGTGCCTGGAACCAATCTCAAGGGATGAGCACAGCAGCGCCCAATTTACCTCAGAGTTTACAATACTTAACTGAGATGCTTCACAAGGGCCTATCTTTTTCCTCCATTAAAATCCACGCCTCAGCCATTTCAGCTCATTATAACACAGAACCTCCCCTCTTCTCTCATCCACTGCTCAAGCAGTTCCTCAGAGTGGCCAAAAATTTGAGACCACCCAGGAGAGCTCCAACCCCAGCCCGGGACCTTAAATTTGTCTTGGAGAAACTAACTCTACCTCCTTTCGAGCCAGCTGCTACTGCAGACTTAAAATTCCTTTCTTGGAAAACAGTTTTCATTTTAGCAATCACTTCAGCTAGAAGGTATCTGAATTGCAGGCCCTTATGGCAGTGGAGCCTTTCGTCATCTTTCATGCGGATAGCGTGTCAGTCAGAACCAATCATGCCCAAGGTGGTATCCAGTGTGGCTCTTAATCAGTCCAGTCATTTGCCAACTTTCTTTCCCAATCCACAAAACAAAGGTGAACAGATACTGCATTTCTTAGATGTGCACAGACAACTTAGATTCTACTTGGACAGGACTAAACCTCAAAGGAAATCTGAACAGCTGCTGGTAGCATTTGCTGCAGGGGCAGAGGGGAAGGCTGTTTCAAAGCAAACCATTTCTAAATGGATAAGCCATTGCATTCATTTATGCTATAAGCGCCATGGAAAATCTATCCAGACCTCACTCCACCAGGGCTGCAACTACTTCTACAGCCTTTCTCATTTGCCAATTTTCTCTAAATCCAAAGCTGGCTTTGTCACTGCAGTCTTGCAGGGCCTTATAGCTGGCCCTAATGCTATCTAAACTCTTCCTCCCAACCATAGCTTTGGGAATCTACCCAAATGTAATGACTGCAACAGTGAAACACGAAGAACATAGTAGAGTTGTGTACACTTACCGTAAATGTAGATGTTCGAGTGTATCCACTGTTGCAGTCCTGGTTACCCTCCCTCCTGCCCCCTAACTTCTTTTGGCTATACCTCTACTTTCCTTTACTATGCTTAAAAGCCTTTTGGTGTATTTGCTTTTTTGTTGGAGGTATATCTTTGTGCTTTTATGTTTATTTGCTTCCCATTATGGGGGCACCTGACATCTGGGGCAAGAAAAACTGATGTAATGGCGTTGGCTGCATGTTTTATACCCCTGACAACCTGACTTCATGGAAGAAGGGACAGCAACCGACGCAGGACCCAAGACTTTGTTAATCAGGCCGACTGAGGGCAACCTGCAAGCAGATTACCCAAATGTAATGACTGCAACAGTGAATACTCTCGAACATCAACATTTATGGTAAGTGTACACAACTGTACTTTCTTCTGCATTTAGCCAAGGGCAATCATCACAAGTTACCTCGTAGGGTGGATCTACTCACATAGGACAAGGGATCTCTCATCCATCCCTACCTATCCACTCTTTAACTGACACTGTGGGTGATAGGATTTTGATTCCACATAGACACCTTTTCTCTGAGGATGTATTTAAGGTCATGCAGGAGGCCATGAAACTCAAAACTAGGTAATGCTACTTATCCAATGGAAGAGGTTTTCTGTTTGGTGTCTTTCTCACAACTTGGATCCACTTTCTGTGCATGTTCCTTTGGTTCGCGCTTGTCTTTGTGAATTGTTTGATTTTGGGTTGGCTTATTCTTCTGTTAAGACCCACTTATCAGCTATCTCTGCTTGTCTACTTTTATCTCCTCCTGTAGGTTCCAAATGCTAAACAATTCCTTAAAGGTGTTCTTTATATTAGGCCTCCCAGAAAGTCTCTTCCTCCTCCCTGGGATCTTAATTTTGTTTTAGAAAAATAGATGCAGGCTGCTTTTGAGCTTGCAGCTTCAGCCTCCTTGCAAGATTGCACTTGGAAGACTGTTTCATAAGGAGAGGATGTCCTTGCATACTAATCCTTTTATGCCCAAGGTGATGAATGAGTTGTCCCTTGATCAGTCTATTCATTTGAACACTTTTTTCCCTTCTCCGCAATGTGCTACTGAGAAGGAGCTGCATACGTTAGATGTGTATAAGCAACTCTGATTTTATCTGGATAAGACTTAAGACTGTTCGTAAATCTGATCACCTCTTTGTTTCCTTTCATCCTAGGTCCTTAGGATTGGCTGTGTCCCATTAAACTAGTTCTTGGATTTGTAAAACCATTTTTTGTTATTCCTTTCATGGTAAGAGCCTTCCTTCTTCTAAGGTTCATTCTACTAGAGCTGTGGCTTCTTCTGGTGGTTTTTTCTAGGGTTTCGATACTAACGCTATTCTTGAGGCAGCTACCTGGACTTTTGTGCATACATTTACCAAGCACTTCAAGTTGGATGAAATTTCCAGAGCTAGAGCTGGTTTTGCTAGGGCTGTCCTTCATGGCTTCCTAGAGAGCTCTGCAGGTACTTCCTCTTCCCTCTTGCTTTCTGAGCTTTGACACTCTCTCTGGTTTAATTAATACTGCAACAGTGAAATGGAAGGACATAGTACAGTTGTGTAAAATCTTAACATAATAGTAGATGTCTTTCTCTTCACTGTTGCAGATTTCACTCCCTCCCTCCCTCCGCCCCCTGGTCCATTTCTCGTCTGGATGTACTGATTACATTTCTTTTCCTTGCACTGACGTTCCTACTGGGGCTCTTAGTTCTGAGGATGGTACATCTTTATGCCCTATTCTATGCAAGGAGCATATGTGTGATGTACAATGTACCTTAAAGCAACCTAAAAGCTTTGGTATATTGGCCAGACTTCCGTCCACCCTTGCCAGTGAATCCCTAGTGTAATGAATATTGCAACAGTGAAGAGAAAGACATCTACTAGTCTGGTAAGATTTTACACAACTGTACTTTCCTGATAATGATACATAAGACACCATGCCCACTATTGCACTATTGCAGGGTACCTGGATTGTGTCACTGGACACGATGTGCACCCTCTGGCACATCATCTGGGGTGTGCACAAAAAGTTGCTTCAGTTCGTTGTGGGTGGACATTATACTACATTGTTACCATTCTGTCGCTGCACCCACAGTGTTTATCAAGGCACTGGCTGGCAGAAGGACGTTTGTGTGCTACCTGGCCAGGATGACTGATTGATGATAGTTTCAGCAAGGGGCTTCCTAGCAGTATCACTGGCTTTGGTGCTTCTTTGTTGGCAGACCATGAGGGCAGCTTGTCAAGTGGAAGAAGGTTTGTCTGTGCCCTACTCAGAGAATTGTTTTTGGTTTGGCAGAGCTGGGCACTGTTCACTGACAGTCATTACTATCTTTAAAGAAGGACCCGGAGCTTACTTCTGTGCTGTCCCTGGTAAGGACACAATAAACCCTCCTACATCTTTTGAGCTTAGTGGCAGTCACAGTATTCATTTTACATTGGTACACTTATGGATGCCAGTGTTGCATTGGATGGCGAGGTATCAGTGACTGCATAGACACTATGTGCATGTGAATTTTTCTTTTGGTGTCACACCCTTATTAAAAAGCTTTGGAATGATTGATAATGCACACCAGTGTCATTGTGGGGTCTCACCTTCTGGAAGTAGGTTCCCATCATTGGTCCTCACAGCAGATGCTTCACTTGAAGGGAGGACGTAGGACCCTATGAAACCTGGGTCCTGGGAGCTGAGAAAAGAACACATCCTTCTGGGATCAGACAACTGATTAGTAGTGGGGTATATAAACAAAATATCACGTGGTTCACCCTGTTCAAAGAGGCTGTCTGTCTGGTAGTTTTCTGTTGACAGAAGCATTGCTCTTATAGGCATTAACATCTCAGGAGAAGTGAGTGTGTTGCTGGGATTCCCAGCCTTCAACTTCAGCCTTGTTGTGGAGCTGAGAATTTGAGAAAGAATAGTACATTTGCTCAATGACCACTACATCAAAGCTGTTCAGATGTGCCTAACAGAGTGAATAGGCCTGCAGCCAGAAACATTAAAATGGGAACAAAGACCTCCACATTCCTTATGCAGCGGGCTACAGTACCCGTTCCCATATAATTACTTCTAAAGTTGCCAGGTGTCAAGGGTGAGTTTTATATATATATATATATACATATACATATATATATATATATATATATATATATATATATATATATATATATATATATATCCATTCAGAAATCCTATCTGTTGAGGACATTTCCAGAGTGTATATCTCAAGAGACTGGTCTGTATCACAGTCAGGAGAATACACCCTTTTTCTGTTCTTTGTTTAGCAGGCAAGGAAGAAGTGATGTCAGATGCATTCTCTGTCTGTCTCTCCCATTGTGGGGAAGAGTCACATATGCCTTTCTCCTTTTTCCTCTAATTCCATTCCTAGTCACAAAATTCAGAAACAAAAGATCAAGATTCATTCTTAGCACCCCTTGATGGCAGAAAAGAGCAGTATTTCAGTCTGTCGTGTCTTTGACAGTAAAGTTATAGTACAGGAGCTATCTCTGTGTGTACAGCATTCATGTTCCTCTTATTTGAGGTTACAGCTAGTTCAATCATAGAGCCTAGTTCCTAGCTTAGATCATCAGCAGGAATCTCAGTGTGGATTCAGGCGGTCAGGAAGGTCTCCACTATTGAAAATGGAATAGGTCCTCTATTGAAACAGGTACTCTGTGGAACCTCAGTTGGTCATTTAAAAAATGTCATGAACTGTCTCAGAAATGTGTACTACTTTGATGTCAGTTAATCTTTATTCAGGGATCAGTGCTACAGTAGTATATGGGTGTTTGCTTGAAGTGAGTATCTGCCCATTCAGCGTAACTTCCAGAAGTTTGGATATCCCTAATGTAGACTAATCTGTCTCCATGCTAGAGACATCAGAATGATGTGAGGTAGAAACAGGAGAGCATTCTGCTTCATCCTCATTTCTTTTTCCCAGAGTACTGTTTTTGGAAGTTTTTTTTTTATTATCATTGCTTGTGGCATTGTGATTTTTAGTATTATTTTTAGTACTAAAGTTGGTTGTTTAGTATTTTTTGGAATGTGCATTCCTCATTGTTTCCATGGCTGGTAACCACCCCAGAAATGTGACAGTTTTTTTTGTGATAGATGACACCTAAAGACTTTCACCTTCAGTGCCTTTTCTTTCATAGGAAGTATCACCCTCATGGAAACCTGCAAGGAATGTTTTTATTGTAAAAATAAAGCATTAATTGCAAGTAATGTTCTTAGTTTAAAAAGAAAACTTTGAAAAGTAGTGAGAAACCTTAAGCACCAGAAGCCCTTTTCCCTGTGCCAGGGAATGTCTGTCCCCACAACTTCATCTGTAGGGACCTCTTCCCAGTAGGCCCTAAGAAACTGAAGGTTAAGTGCCATCATTAAATTGGAATCCCCTCCCAAAAAAATGTTACTAAGGAAGCAGACAGGGTGCAAGAGGCCTTAGAGACCTCATCAGTCCCTCACAGGCCTGATAGCTGCAGTTCCTTAGAGAGGCTAGTTGTAAAGGCTTGATCTGTTGCATATCTATCTGCCAGTGCTCTATTTGGAGACCAGCAGTGGGGTAGTGTTTTCTGATGGCAACTGTGCTTTCCCTATTTTTGCTCCTGTGTCATAGCCAGATGTCATTTGTAAGTAATTTGCAGAATGACAGCATGTGGAGCAGGCCTTTGGGAAAGGCCTTATTTTTAAACATGTTTATTAAATTGTCACTTAAGACATAACACACATACATAATAGAAAATAAACTGTATTAATATTTTTTTTCCATTTATATACATTATACATTACACAGTACATGAATTGCTCAGTTCTTGCATTCCCTTAAACCTCACGCCCCCCCTTCCTGAACATTACTCTGCATGTATTCTTCCCAAAAATTCCATCTCTTTCCATGTAAAGATTCCAGTTCCAGTTCTTTAATCTCTTTTACAGTATTCTTTTCTTCAAATACAGTTAGTTAAGTTTTTAATTTCCATTTTCTAGGTATTACCTTTTTTTTAGCAGCAACAGAATTAAGCTTACTAAAGCTATACTACGTCTAGGGAATTCAGATCCTTTGCCCACCTCAAAAGAGAATTTCCTTTATTACAGCCATTTTCTCCCCCTCTACGATAGAGTACTCTGTAGGGAATTTTAAAATTTGCCAACTCATTGCACTTCCAAAAAATGTGATCCCAGTTACCTCTTTCTTCCCCATCAGAACACCAACATTTGCTGTTTACCTGAGGAAAATATCTTTGAAGTTTGCTTGGGCTAAAAACACCAATGCAAATACTTCCAAGCAAAAATCTTAAACCTTGAGGACTTTTTTGCATACTTGGGAGACATGCATACGTTCTCCTGTTATTGCCTTGTAAACTGCTTTTCCAGACTCTCTTCCCAATCTTTTCTAACCTACTCTGATTCTTACAGCTATCATGAAATATTTTGTGTGTCCTACTAATTATCTTTTTTAACAGCAGCCTCTGTTCTACATTCAACTAACAATTATGTCTTTCACTTGGGCTCCCCTATCCATTTCTCTTTGCCTGTACTCCAATATTAATCCCTACTACAGAAGGCAATCTCCAAAACTTTTCAGCCTCATCTCGCTCTGTTACCTTTCCCTCTCTAGCTATTTGTTCCTAATACCTTGGTTCCTTTGCCAGTTTTCTTCAGCAAATTTCACCCCTTACCTGTTTTTTATACTCTAATCGCAGTCATTCCTATTGGCAAAATCTCCTTTCTCCATTCCCATGTTGACTTAGTTCTTAAAATACCTACTTTTGTTTTATGAATATAGTAGTCTGTAGGTTTGTTATTATTCTGTTTAAGGATCTGCATCAAATCCCATTCTGCCTTTATTTCTTGAACTCCCCCCTATTTTATCATCATCCCTTTCCACCCTGGATTATAACCTTCTGCTTGTGTTATGTATATAAGCCTTAACTGCATAGCTCTAAAATATCCCTTCAAATCAGGTAACCCTAAACCATCTTGGTCTAAGGGGTGAACAAACAATGTGAAGTTGTCCTATCTCGCCTTCATTCTTGACTGATGGGTTCGGAACCGATCTTCGGTTCCGACTCAGCAACACTTTCTAAAGCTCAAGGTCTTCAGCTAGCCCTATCCCATGATGCTGTAGAGCATTCCCCAGATCTTGTTTGCCGCTGAAACAAATCGGGTCATCGCAAGCTAGTTGTGGCCAAGTTTTACTGTTTTTCTAATATTTAATCCTGACGTTTGCTATATAGTTGTAGTTTATAGTTTAGAGAGAGTTATTCTCTTTATCATGTGATTTAATGAGTTTGTTTCTTCTGATTTTCTCTTTTATATAACCCTTTGACTAGTTGACCTTGTACAGGCCTTTTTCAAACCCTGTCCCCTTATAGCTGTTTTTTTCTTCAAAATCATTACTGTGAGAGTGTTGTTTTTTCTGGTTATTAATCTCAAACTTATAGCTGTGTTTTGAGGCTTTGACGTGTGTGTGTTTCACATTTGTAACTTTTTCCTCAGCAGCTGTGTTTTGAGGCTTTTCTGTGTGTGCCAGTGTTCCTAAGATTTGCCCTTTATTAGTAGGGGTCTGTAACGTGTGTTATTTTTCTTTTACATATTATAGTGTGAATTTTATATATGTATATAGTTAGGTAGATATTGTTGTCAACCCGTTTTAATTAGAGGATTGTCATCATTTATGCATTATCCTATGTGCGTCCTTTTTTCTAGAGTGATAGCCTATTTAATTTAGAAGGCTTATATCTTTTGTTGATTGTATTTTTTGTTGATAATGGCTAGCAAACAAACAAAAGATACTAAGGAGACCAAGTTCTCTGGATTTAAAACATGTCCAAAATGTTCACAAAAGATGTCAATTACTGATGGTCTATTGAATGTGTATACTGTTTAGGAGCCCTGCATCAGCAAGAAAGTTGTTCCATTTGTCTTTCTTTCAGCTCGAGGGTGTTACAAGAGCGAAAGAATAAGTTGATACTGAAGGGTTTGCTAAAGTCTTCCTTTGCTGAGGATTTGGATAAGGGTCAACCTCCTTCAAAAAAGACCTCTTCACCATCTTCTAAGTCTGACAAGGGTTCTACGAGACTGTCTTCTGCCTCATCAGATGGTTCGGAGCCATCAAATAAGATGCAAAAAGGTTTGGAACCGACAACCTCTACTCAGGCTTCTATCTCGGTTCCGTCTGTGTCAGGGCCGATGGTAAAACTAGGAGCCAATCACCTCTTTTAGATCCAGTGTCTCCTATGCTCCAATCCCCAGTATTACAGTCTGTGACATCACCAGCGCCATCCTCACGTTCTTCCAGAAGTCTGTTGGATTTGGATTTAGCTCGCTTGGTGCAGAAGCTTTTGAGGACACCGGCTGGATCACAAATTATTTGTAGGAACCAACCCATCAAGCACTGGATCCGACTGTACCACCTCTCCCTACTTCGATTCCTCCACCGATCCCTACTGTGACTTCAGAGCCGGGATGTGTGGAGCTGATAGTTATGGATCCCATGGCATGGAGACCAGCTTCGGTTTCTTCGGCTCCTACCGCTCAGACTACCTTGATGCCAACTGAGGTGTCTAGGGGCCAACACTCTCTGGTTGGCTCCAGGGGGGGGGGGGATAGCTAGACTGAGTTTTTATCGGTTCCGACTTTACCTCTCGGAGCTTCAGCTCGGATGAGTTTGGCTCCTACCTCAACCTCGGAGGTGTCTCTCATGGCTCTGGGGGGAGCTTCTGGTTCCTCGGAGCTGGAGTTCTCCTCAGGTCATAGGAGAGGAGCCTTTGCAGTCATGAGGATAGCTCTGTCCCCATGGCCATCCAGTATATCAGATCCTGCCATTCCTTCCCCTACGGCTTTGGTTCCAGCTTCTGCACAATCTGCTCCATAGTGTAGAGATCCAGAGCCTCATGAGGCCCCACAGGGCGAACTCTTCTCTTCGGGAACCTCCCCAGAAGAATCATCTGAGAAGACACTTGAAAGCGATTATGTATGAGGAAACACTTGGACTCCACTGAGGAGTCATTGACATTATACATGGACCTTAATGAATCAGAGGGGTCCCCACAGTCGCCTTCTGAAGATATCTCATTTGCAGACATATTGGAAGTCCTTAAGCAGAGAGGTGGCTGGAAGGCCACTAACCTTTCTGAAGAGGAGTCTGTGTGCATGAAGGCTTTTGGTTCTTGACCTTCCACCTCTTGGGTTTCTCTGCCTTTCGACAAACTCATGGAATTGGTTTGTTGAAAGGCGTGGGAGTCTCCAAATATAGTGGAACCTATCCCTAGGAGGCCTAATAAATTTATCACTGCACAAGAGGACAAAACTTTCTTGACTAAAGAAGTGCCTGTAGATGCTATGGTGGTGGCGGCGGCCACCAAAAAGGAGTTATCTGAGACGTCCACATCTGTCCATCCACCAAATAAAGAGTCACGTACAATGGACAGGTACGGGAAGCAAATGTTCTCATCAGCAGCCTTTACACTGCGGTCTCTGAGTTACCTAACTCACTTTACAAGATTACAGAGAGATCTCCTAAAGGAGCTTGGGTACTCTCCAGGGTAATGTAGTTGCTGGAGGCCTGGGCAAGGTAACTTCCCAGCTCTCCACCCTACACTGTCTAGTCAACTCTTCCATGAGGCTTATTTCATATGCAGCCAGTGGAGCAAGCAGATCACCAAGTTCTGGAATTGCCCTTAGGAGACATTCCTGTATGCGCTTGTGTTCATTTGCGAAACCTTTCAAGTCATCTTTCATCAGCACCCCTTTTGATGTCTCGACGCTTTTTGGGCCCAAGGTTAAAGAAAAACTGACCAGGCGTGAGCAGCAAGGGAAGACTCTCTCTGCCATTGGAGTCAGTTTTTTTCTACTCCTTCAAGACCCTATCCTAAGGGTCAAAAGGGTGGAAAGATGCAGTTTAGTAAATCCCAGAGATCCTTTCAAGACACACATGGTGAACCCCCCTCCAGGGGCAGAGGAGGGGGAAATAATGGAAGATGCCAGCCACACAGCAGAGGGGTTCTGCAAAATCAGGGCTACCAGGAATCTTTCTTCAGCAAGCCCTTCTAGCGTTCCTGAAAGGAAGCCAGACTGTTCCACTCTGGAGGTAATCAGGGGGCGCTTGTCTTTGTACTCAGACGCCTGGCTAAAAATAACAAAAGACAACTGGGTACAAAGGATCATATCCAGAGGTTACTGTATTCCCTTTTCCAACCCTCCCTCAACCATGAGAAGAATTTCGGACATTCCACCCAGTCACAGGAATCTGGCAACAACCGAAATTCAAAAGATGCTAGAAAAAAGAGCCATGCAGCCAGTACCCACAGACCAGATAGTATCAGACCACCACAGCTATCAGCATCCATGTTTATTAAGAACAGGTGAGCGCTTTTGTGTTGTGCAACCAACGCTTCTTCAGATCACAAAAACAATAAAACACTTCCATTTAAAAACATATAGACAACCAATGAAGGCAAGGTCCCAATAAAACCTAACCAATAACAAAGTTAAAAAAAATTTCATCCCTTTAAAACAGGTTTTAAAGGGACACATCCATTAAAGCCAGGATACCTGTCAGCCTGTAGTTTCAGTATCCATTTAAGCTCAGCTGTTTCAGTGAAGTTTACCAAATCACTCCTCTACAGTTTTCATGTATACATTGTATATTGCATACCCTGAAAACAAAACTATGTCCTGCATATTCTTTAGCATGTTTAGCTAGGGCATTGTTTTCATTTCCTGTTCTTATATCATACATATGATTAAAAATCCTGTCATCATCGGAACGTCGGAATATTAATAACAACAGAGATAATGTGAATTCCTCAAATTCTGATGATAGTGTTGCCAATACTGCTAATGAGACCCCGTGACAAAATATTGAAGCAATAAATATTTCCTCAGCCATGGGGAGTGCATCTAATGATGTTAAATCCCATTCCGTGAATGGAGCTGAATACCAGGCCACAGGAGCGAGACCAAAAGTGAGACCAGCTGTAATTTCGTGTTTTCCTTCGGTACCAGTGATGATGAGGTCACTATGTTCGAACAGCAGAGGGTGCCACAAGGGGAACCATTCGACCAAAAGCCCTTAAGGAACACGCAAGTACAGGAGGTGAATACCCTGGTCTACAATCTAACAGACTATGTTTAACAGAGGCTGAATTATCTGTGTTGAATAGGGGATTAAGGTTTATTCCTTCGACTCCTTCCAGCTTAAGTGATATTTTGCTTGATTTGCGACTCTTCTGCCGCAACTAAACTTTAAAGCTATTTTATAATGACAATGCTAATGGCATGACCAGGTCACGCTTTGTACGACCCAGTGTTTTTGTACCACAATTGCCCTCACATATACAGACTTTTATTAAAGTTTGTGAGGATAATTTATGTTGACTTTTATATGGCACACATAAAAAATCATTCTGTAATTTAACATCCTTAGAAAGAAATCCTCTTGCAAATTTGAATGATGATATGTGTATTAGACCCTCTGACAAGGCAGGGTCAATTGTGGTGCTGAACACTAAAGACTAGAATGAAATGATGTTAAGTGATGAAACTACTTATAATTGTATAACTAAAATTAGAGTGAAACAGATTATAAGTTATATACACAATAGTCTATATGAGTTGTTAATGGAGGGAGCAATAGACCACACTTTGACTTTTTCTACATAATTGAGCCTAAGATACCTTTGATTAAAGGGCTACCAAAGGTTCATAAGAGTCTAACAAACCCCTCAGCATGTCAAATAGTGTCGGGGGAAGGCTGGGTGACTCAGGCATGTTCCATTTATGTTGAAAATGTTCTAAAAACATTTTAACTTCTGTCCCAACAGTTTTAAAGGATACTGAGCAGTTTTTGTATGACCTGTTTTTATTCACAGAATCCCATGGTAGTCTAAGAGGTGTATTTTTTGTAACTATGGACATTAAGAATCTTTTTACCAGCATCCCGAATGATTTGGGGCTTGATGCTATCAGAGAAATTATGGTGCATATGGGTTGCTATGATATTACCACTACTAATAGTGTCTGCACTTTACTAAACTTAGTGTTGAATAATAATATATTTATGTATGGGGACGTAATCTCTGCACAGAAATGGGGGGTTGCATGGGCACCCCCTGTGCAAAATCCTATGCAAACTTGATTATGACTGCATGGGAAGACAGATATATGCTTAATAAAGATGTAAATAAAGATCCCATTAAGTTCTGTCATCATTTTGTTGATAATGTCTTTTATGGGCAGACAGCAGTGAAGATCTAGATGCTTTTGTTGATTATATTAATCATACGACTGATTTTTTGAATTTCACCATGATAAGTTCCCAGCAGAAGATAGACTTTTTAGATGTACATCTGACTATGGATAATGTGGGAAAGATTGTTGCATCACTGTTTCGTAAGGAATGCTGGAAGAACAACTTTATATCATAGCATGCATCCTAGGTCCATTTATCCAAATGTGGTCCGGAGTCAATTTCCGAGAACCTCATGATTATGTACTGATAATATTGAGTTCACAAACAAGATCGATGAGATTATGAATTTCTTTGTCCGTAGGGGATATAAAAAAGATATGTTGACCTCTAATAAAAGAACGATCCATAGTGATAGAGCTACGATTGCTGAGCCTTATTTTTCTAGACGAGTAAAACAAACCCCCATGGGCAATGTAGAAACAACAGCCAAAAGATTCAGTATTAAATATACTAATGCTGTAGGTTCAATATGTGGGATTATGCTTAAAAACTGGTGGCTCTTGACTACTGACCTTAGAACAGCAGATATAATTGGACCCTACCCCCATTTCCTGTATAAGAACTGTAAGAATCTAAAAAGACAACTATGTAATGGCAAAGCACCTAATACTGATAAATTGCCTTATCAGACGTGGCACATTTATGTGTTGAAGGGCATGCATTAGTATAAGTAATGAACAGAATTTTAAACATCAATGTCTGGACTTTGTGTTTCGTCCTATGTTTTATGCTGATTGCAATAACAAAAATGTAATATATTTAGCAACCTTTAAACCCTGCCAAGGTTTTTACATTGGTAAAACCAATAGGAAACTAAAAGACAGGATGTTTAGTCATATGTATGATATAAGAGCAGGCAATGAAAATAATGCCCTAGCCAAACATGCTAAAGACAATGCAGGGCATAGTTTTGTTTTCAGGGTATTGCAATGTATACATGAAAACTGTAGAGGGGGTGATTTGGTAAACTTCACTGAAACAGCTGAGCTTAAATGGATACTGAAACTACAGGCTGACTGGTATCCTGGCCTTAATTGATGTGTCCCTTTAAAGCCTGTTTTAAAGGGACGAAAATTGTTTTAACTTTGTTATTGGTTAGGTTTTATTGGGACCTTGCCTTCACTGGTTGTCTATATGTTTTTAAATGGAAGTGTTTTATTGTTTTTCTGATCTGAAGAAGCATTGGTTGCACAACGAGAAAGCAGTCATCTAATGCTCTTAGTGTTTCACTGTTGCAGTCCTCACATATGGGTTATCCAGCTCCCGGTAGCCCTCAGTCAGCCCGAATACCAGAGTCCTTGGTATATGAAGTCGGCTGTAAAACTGATGTCACTACGTCAGGTATAAAGGAGGGCAGCCGATGCCATTTCCTCAGTCTTTCTTTCCACGGAGCCTGAAGCAGATGCAATTCACACTAGTGCCAGTTGGCCGTTTACCTTCGTTTCGCTTTCTGACTACCAGTTTGAAGACGCCTTCTTGATTTAACAAATGTCAGATAAAGTTAATAACTGTCTTGCCTGTGGAAAACAGATTTCGCATGTGATTTCCATTCCTATTGTATAACTTGTTTGGGCCTTGAGCACGAAGTCCCTAACTGCGATCTCTGTGCTTCCTTTAACCCGCATACCATACGCCGTAGAGCTAATATTTTGTATAATCATTTCGGAGTCTGGCTTATGTTCGTTGGTATGGCGTCTTCTGGTCTCCCGACTACGGATATACCTAGGAAATGCAAAGACAAGGACCGCAACAGGCCTAGGGTTAAATCTACTGACGATGAGAAATTGGTCGTCAGCACTGCAGTAGTCAGTGAGGCGCTTTTGTAGCCCCTGCAGTCCGCAGATTTTCAGCCGCAAGCCTCTGCCAAGACCTTTACGGAGTCCTCCATGCCGCAGGCTGCTATTTCATCTTCAGACTCTCCGCCTGTCGCTGCCTCAGATGGGTCCGGAGCCGCTTTTTCAGGCACCTGCTTCTGACGCCTCTTATTTTCAACATGAGACCAGAAGCAGACCGACTATGTTAATTCAGAATTCTGCAGTTGCTAGGACTCCCGAGTCCCTCAGGATTGCTAGTAAACCTTCCAGCCACAAACCTACTCACAAGCAGGCGTCAGCCTCACCTCCTGTACCTAGTTGGTAAAGATGGCTGGTGATCTTCTTTCCTTGATTAGGGGCTCTCAACCCCCCCCCCCCCCCCCCAGAGGGCTAAGGAATTATCTCCTGATGTTTTGTCTGTCTCAAATTCTGAGATTTCCAGTATGTCTGCTGGTGAAAAAGGAAATTCTCAACTTTTTTCAGGCTTTCAGGATTCTGATGCTAAGGACTCTATCCCTTCTGCCTCCCCTCCAGTAGATTTTTCCTTTGGGGATACTTTGAATACTCTTAGGGAGCATTTTAAATGGGGATGTCAGGATTTTCTGCAGTCTAAGAAAAGAATCAGGGAATTTCTAGATTTGCCACAGCATAAGCCTCTGGCTATACCTCCAGTTTTGAAAGTTGTGGATGATGTTTTCATGGAAAATTCTTTAGCTTTTAATTCTGTTCCTCCTGCCCCCAGAAACCCAGATGGGTATTACAGGGTTCCTGAATTTCATCAGTTCCTTTTTAAAAACCCTACTGCTGATCCGGAAATTATTTCTTAAGGCCCCAAGGGTGTTAAGGCTACTATTGCTAAAAACCCTGTGCCTTCTCATAAGGTATCTAGGGCCTTGAACAGGTGGGGTAAAAAAGTCTATACATCTGCAACTCTTGCCATTAGATCCGTGAATTATCTTTTTCACATGCTTAAGTATCAGCAGTATACTTTGGGGGCTATTAAGGCTAAACCTGGAGATATTCCTTCTATGACAGAGAACAAAGATTTACAAGACTTACTGAATTCTGCCACTTTAGTTAATAAGCATTCACTTCATTGTGGTTTTGACACTTTGGAGGCTTCCTGCAGAGCAGCAGCCACTGGTTCCGTAATCAGAAGGCATGCTTGGCTCAGGGAGCAGCCTCTTTCTGAACCAGTTAAATCTAAATTGCTGGATGTTCCTTTGTACAAGGACAATCTTTTTGGTAATAAGGCTGAGGAGGTACTAAAGAAGTTGGAGGATAAGGCAAAATCTATGCAAGCTGTAAAAGATTTCCTTCAGGTTCAGCCTCCTCAGTTTAGTAGGCATTATCCTTCCAAGAATTGGTCTTTCCCTGATCCTGGCAAGCAGGGTCGCTCTAGGCCTAGGGGTTTCAGATCTTCCAGAGGGCAGGCTTCTGCCCCTCAAAGGGCTAAACAATGGCATTCGTCTTCTGGTAAATCGGGGAGTTCTAAGCCAGCTTCCCAAAGCAAACATTCTCAATGACTCTGGCCTTCTTGTGCCTACCTCTGCAGACCCTGGGTTTCCTTTGAGGGGAAGGTTGGCCAGGTTCGCAGAGGTATGGTCTACCATCACAGATGACAAATGGGTGCTCAATGTAGTAAACCAAGGTTACAAGTTTTACTTTCACACCTTCCCTGTTTTACAAGGATACCCAGACATACCCAGAACTCTCAGGGCAGAGGTACAAACTCTAATTTCTTCTCTACGGACTATGGGAGCTATAGAGCCAGTTCCGGTATAGTGCAAATCAAGCAGGCCTAGGTTTTTATTCAGGGCTTTTTCTGGTACCCAAGAAAGGGGGCACCTGGCACCCTGTTCTGGATCTGTCCATTCTAAACACTTTTCTGGTGATTGCAAAATTCAAGATGCTCACCCTTCAACAATTACTACCAATGCTGGGCAAGGATTCATGGCTGGTAACTTTGATCTCAAGGAGGCTTATCTGCACATCCCCATAAGGGAAACTTGCAGGTAGTTCCTTCGCTTCAGGGCTGGGGAGCAACACTTTCAATTCTCTGCATTGCCCTTTGGCTTATCTACTGCACCCAGAGTTTTTACGAAATGCCTGGCTCCAGCCATTGTTTTTTTGCAGGCAGAGAAACATTCAAATTTATCCTTACCTGGACGATTGTCTCATTCAAACAAATTTCCCAGAACAACTGGAAAAGGATTTGGATTTCTTGAAGAACATTCTCACCTCTTTGGGTTACACTCTCAACAAAAAGAAGTCAAAGTTGGTTCCTTCAACGGAGATGGTTTTCCTGGGAGCGAGTCTGAATACAGCCACCCAGATGGTATTCCTCCCCCAACAGAAGCAAGATCTTTCCGCTTACTTCATAAATTTGGCAAGCAGGACCCAGCTCTCTGCAAGGCAATTCCTGCAAGCACTGGGGTTCATGGCTTCATGTATTTTGATGATCCCATATGCAAGGCTGCATATGAGAAAACTTCAATGGTACCTCAAGAATCTTTGGTGTCAACACACACAGGACTTAGACTTGATTCTCTGTCTACAAATGGAGTTCCTCTGGTGGGCGACAGCCTGTTCTCAGAACAAGGGTCTGCCTTTCTGCACACTGCCTTCCAGCCAGACTCTCACCAAAGACGCCTCAGAGGTTGCATGGGGGGCTCATCTGGAGGGCAGGGGCATACAGGGAACTTGAAGCACACAGCAGATTCATTTGCACATAAACGTAAAAGAATTGATGGCAGTGCAGCAGGCCTTGCTAGCTTTCAAGGACCTACTCTACCCTGGGACTCTGCTGATTAGGACAGACAATACCACAGTCATGTGGTACATCAACAAGCAAGGGGGGACTCACTCTTACCCCTTGTGCAGACAAAGCATGAGACTGTGGTCCATAGCAGCATCCATGGGCTTATATTTACTAGCTCAGTATCTTCCAGGGAGGCTGAACTCCCTGGCGGATCATTTGAGCAGACATGTTCTGGATCCTCACGAGTGGCAACGGAACAGGGACATTTTCCAGCACATCACTCATCATTGGGGCACCCCACAAGTGGATCTTTTCTCCTCTTACACCAGTCATCTCCTTCCAACCTTCTGCACCAGGGAGTTTCACAATAAAGCTTGGAGGGTGGATGCGTTATCCTTCCTATGGACACATCTCTCAGTTTATGCATTCCCTCCTCTGCCTCTTCTTCCCAGTGTGCTGCTAAAGATAGCGATGAAAAACCAAAGGCTATTCTGATAGCTCCAGATTGGCCCAGGCAGCATTGGTATCCCCTACTTTGCAGCCTTTCCCAGGCTCAGCCTTGGCATCTTCCCCTGGTACCAGATCTGTTGGTTCAGGGAGGCAGAAAGTTCTTTCATCCTCATCTTCAAACTCTGCATTTAACTGCCTGGCTAATACTTTAAATCTTTCCGAACAGGTGGTTGAAGTTCTTCATGAGGCCAGGAGTCCTAGCACAAGAAAATCCTGTGCAGGTAAATGGAAGAGATTTTGCTCATGGATGTTAGCTTAAGGAGAAGACTCTTCTCATCCTTCTCTTTCTCTCATTCTTGACTACCAGGCAGGCTTGCTTAATGGTGGACTTTCCTTTTCTTCAGTCAAAATTCACGCTTCAGCAATTTCGGCTCATTGTTCTTTTGAGCAACCCATTTTTTCTCACCCCTTGATGAAGCAGTTCCTGAGGGGAGCTAGTAATCTTAGACCTCCCAGAAGAGCTCCTACTCTTGCTTGGGATCTTAATTTTGTCCTGGAAAAACTTACTGTTCCTCCTTTATGAACCAGCTGCCTCTGCAGATTTCAACTTTCTGTCCTGGAAGACTGCTTTCCTTTTAGCTATTACTTCAGCTAGAAGTGTATCTGAGCTGCAAGCCCTAATGGCAGTCGAACCTTTCATTATTTTTCACTCAGATCGGGTTTCTCTGAGAACCAATCCCTCCTTTATGCCTAAGGTGGTTTCCAGTTTAATCCTTAACCAGTCTATTCACCTGCCTACATTTTTCAACAATCCCCAAAATAAAGGGGAAAGGATTCTGCACTCTCTTGATGTGCATAGACAGCTGAGGTTTTACTTAGGAATAAATCCTTTCAAAAATCTGAACAGTTATTGGTTAGTTTTTCTCCTGGGGCTCAGGGTAAAGCTGTTTCACAACTAACCATCTCCAAATGGATTGCTCATTTTATTCACTTTTGTTACCTGCAGCATGGGAAGGTTCCCCCTCAGGGTATTAGGACCCATTCTACCTCTGCAGCCTTTCTGAGAGGTGTGCCTACTAAAGACATTCTAGAAGCAGCTACTTGGTCTTCTGTCCATACTTTCACAAAGCATTACACTCTACCTTTGCTTTCTAAATCCAGGGCTGGTTTTGCCTCTGCAGTTTTGCAGGACCTCCTCACCAACCCTTAATCTGTGATCCTTCCTCCCCCTTTGTCTTCTTACTGGGCTTTGGGAATTAACCCATATGTGAAGACTGCAACAGTGAAACACAAAGAACATAGTACAGTTGTGTACACTTGCCATAAATGTATATCTTTTAGTGTATTCACTGTTGCAGTCCTGGTTTCCCACCATCCATTCCCTTTTTTTCTTAAGGCACAGACTGTTTTTTTTTTATTTTTTGTATAACATGTATCCAGTGTGCTACCATTCCTGGCTTAATCTTCTTTTGGGGGCACCTGACAGTTAAGGCAAGAAAAACTGAGGAAATGGCATCGGCTGCCTCCCTTTATACCCGACGTACTGACATCAGATTTACAACCGGTGGCAGCAGACATCATATACCAAGGACTCTGGTATTCGGGCTGACCGAGGGCTACCGGGAGCTGGATAACCCATATGTGAGGACTGCAACATTGAATACACTTGAACATCTACATTTATGGAAAGTGTACACAACTGTACTTTCTTAATAAACTTGGATGCTGATAGCTGTGGTGGTCTGACCAATTTTTATGTTTTGGATTTTTACTGTTGTGGTTTTGACCTTTATCAGTTGTTGGAGCTATTTTGTAGTGATATTAGGATCAGATAGGATCGAGGACTTACTCAAGATTCTTCTTAGTTCCAAAGAAAACAGTGGACTGGAGACCAATATTGGATCTCAGCACATTAAACAAATCAGTAAAAAAGAAAACGTTTCAGATGGTCACGCTACAGTCAATTCTTCCCTTTCTGGGAAAAGACAATTGGATGTGTTCCATAGACCTCCAGGATGTGTACTACCACATACAAATGGACAGGCTAACAAGGAGTCACTTGCATTTCCGTCTGGGAGCCAGTCACTACCAGTTCCGAGCACTGGCCCTTGGGCTCACTACAGCCCCCAGAGTGTTCACCAAATGTCTGGCAGTGGTTACGGCTCATCTGAGACGTGCAGGATTCTAGGTGTTTCCATACTTAGATGACTGGCTCCTTACAGCCACCTCCAAGCATTTACTACTACAGGCAAGAGACAGCACTTTGGACCTGTGTACTCAACTAGGGATCACAATCAATTAAGAAGAATCTGCCTTATTGCCGTCTCAGCATATCGCCTTTATGGGCGCAGAACTAAACTCTGTCACAATGATGAAAACTCTTCCACAAGAAAGGATACAAACCCTTCGGACACAAATCCTAAACCTGCTTTCGAGAACGAGAGTCCAAGCAAGAACTGTTCTCAAAGTTTTAGGTGCAATGGCATCAACAGTCACCATAATTCCTCTAGCTCTGATGCATATGAGAATTCTCCAGTGGCTTCTCTTTATCCAGTGGTCGATGCAGGAACTACCGATGTCATATCAGATAATGCTGACAGACTCTTGCAATTCAGCACTCTCTTCCTCTAGGAACAATTGCAATCCAGATGGACAGACATGTCAGTCGTATGGTACATAAACAAACAAGGAGGAACCAAGTCTTGCCCACTTTGTCTGGAGGCCATCAGAGTATGGCAGTGGGCTACTTCATCTCACCGCTTTCTGATAGCAATGCATATCCTGGGGAAATCCACCGTGATAGCAGACAAGCTCAGCAGAGCAATTCTAATGCCCCATTAGTGGTCCCTGATGTAAGAAGTGGCGAAAATGATTTTTTGCAAATGGGGCCAGCCTTGCTGCGATCTCTTCGACACGTCCACGAACACAAAATGCAGCAGCTACTTTGCCCTTATCCACCCACCAGGGAAATCACAGAGGGGATGCACTTGTACACAATTGGCCCCTGGGTCTCCTTTATGCTTTTTTCCCTTTTCCGCTGATACCCAAGGTACTTCAGAAAGCCAGTTTGCTGGGAGGGACATTAATCCTGATAGCGCCATACTGGCCTTGTCAAATTTGGTTTCCCTTCCTACAGCCTCATATACAGGAAAAGCCTTGGATTCTGGACCCAGTACCAGATCTCCTGACACATTCTTCAGGGGCTTTTCATCCCTCTCTCTCCACTCTCAACCTGACAGCTTGGCTGCTCTAATTCCTAAAATAGCCAGGAAACAAAATCTTTCATCTGCAGTTCAACATATTCTAATTTCTTACAAATCATCTACCAGGAAATTGTACCTCAGTAAATGGAAGACATTTTCCACCTGGGCTTCACAAAATCATATTGATCCATATTCAGCGACCATATCATGTGTACACAAATTTCTGACTAAACTTTTTAATGAAAGAGCTGCAGCAGCTACTATTAGAGGTCAATTAGCAGCTATCTCTAATTTTCATATTGGCAATGGAGATTCAAGTATAATGTCTCACAGGCTGGCAAAAGCCTTCCTAAGAGGCACAAATCTGTTAGGACCATATATTAGACCACCACGGAATCTCAACTTTCTTTTGACCAAAATAATTCTTCCACCTTTGAACCTGCATCATCATGTGACTTGAAATTTCTAACCTGGAAAACTACCTTTCTAGTGGCTATCACTTCAGCCAGAAGAGTATCTGAGTTGCAAGCCTTGTCCATTAAACCTCCATACATGCTGTTTCACAATGGTAGAGTGTCACTCCGGACAAATCCATCCTTTTTGCCCTGCTTGACAGGGGTACAGGGAAGTAAATAGTGTGGGAAGAAATAGCCAGGAAATTGTTATGGCTAGGCTTGTGATAGCCCAGTACCAACCTATGAACCTGTTTTCATAATCAAGAGCTTCGACTTTCTTCATTTTTGTGTTATCTTTTGTTTCATCTCTTGCCATGTAACATTTGCTGCTATAGCAGAATCATTTCTAATCTGTACATCTAAATACTTCAATCTGATGTTGTCATTTTCATTCATTCCTCAGCCTGTGGGTTTCAGATCTGACCCTCTGATCCGAATCAGACTTTTCCCATGCTAGAGATTCGAAGCTTGAGCTCCTCCTATCCTACCCACAATGCCTTATTCCTTCAAACTGCCTCAGATCTCGTTTGCCACGTGTAGATTATGTATCTAGGTGTTGTCGCTCCTCCGGTGTTTTTGGGTGATTTAAAAACTGTGAGTCAGTTTAGTGACCTAATTTTTCTCTTACTATTTTCCTACCCTGTTTTTTCTTTCTTAGAGAGCCTTAGGCATATTTCAGTATATTCAAGTTATTCGGGTTTCTGTCCGTCATAACTTCCTTCCCATTTTCACATTTTCTGTATGTCTCTCTCTCTCTCTCTCTCTCGCTCTCTTTTTAATTTAAAAAAAGAGAGCTATGTATTTATGGCTTAGCCTAAGTCTGATACTAAATCAAACAAACACTTTATGTTTTAAAAAATCCACTTCCTGTGGGTACAAGATCCCATTATCCGATGCCCACAGGGAGTGTGTGTACTTTTTAGGGCCAGCTCACCTAAAACAGTTCTTGTACGGTGTGTGAGGGTTTCTGTCCACATGCTCTTGTGAATCAGAGGAGCAAACTCAGCCTTAAGGGTTTGCTTCCTTCATCTTCTGCTGTTCTCTCCACTTCAGGGACTCAAACCCATGTCAGAAAACATAAGGAGACCCAGAAAGCCAGAACACGTTCTCCAAATCGGTCTTCTTTCTTTGCTACCAAACCTATTAGAAATGCACCAAAATCTTCAGTTCTGAAATTTTCAGAACTAACCTGTCCTCCCCCTTGGGCTCCACTCGCCAGCTCAGAGCCAAGTGTGTTGGTGCAGAGATCCCCCCTTTCCGGGAGGTCATCGCTAAAAAAAAAATCAAAACCACCATCAGTGTCTTCTGCCACCAGGTCCTATCATAGCTTATCCGAGAATGAACAGTTGATTTCCCCATGATACAGAGGATGCCTCTAGGGCTGCCAGTTCGGGCATTACAATTAGGTGTCATGCCTAAGATGCGGCTGTGTGATTTTGCGGAGCTTTTCAAGGTGTCATTTGTCAATGCACCTTTTGACAGATCATGTTTGTTGAACCCCACAGTGAGAGAGAGAGACTCTCCCATAGTGAGAACGATGGGAAAGACCTTGTCTGCCATCGGAAAACATTTTTCAACCCCATAGAGGTCCTTCTCCAAGAATCAGCATGGAGAAAAAAGAATTGTCGTTCAAGAAATCTCAAGGTCCTTTTCAGGTATCACAGGGAGACTTTCCCCCAGAGACAGAGGGGTAACAGTTATAATGGGAGATGCCACCGCCATGGCAGAGGGGATCCGCAGAATTTGGGGTCTCGAGATTCCTTCTCAGACAGACCCTTCCATTTTTCCTGAATGGTTGCCCGACTGTCCTTCTCTGGTGGCAGTTGGGAGGGACACTTTTTCTTGCACCCAGAAGCCTGAGTAGCCATCACCAATGACCAGTAGGTGCTAAGGATCGTATCCAGAGAATACTTCATTCCCTTTTTGGAAAACCCCAAACCAAAGACTCACCTCCCCGATGTTCCACCCAATCAGAGGGAGAAGGCAGCTCAAGAAATTTCAAAACTGCTGCAAAAAAGTGTCACCCAGGAGGTCCCGCTTGACCAAATCGGATCAGGTATTTACTCATGGTTCTTTTTAGTACCAAAAAAGACAGGGGACCTGAGGCCGATCCTGGACATGACATCCCTGATCAAATCGGTAGAGAGTTCAAAATTCATGATTGTCATGATTCAGTCCATTCTACCTCTTTTTGAGACTTGGATGACTGGATGTGCTCTATAGACCCCATGTGACTTTAAATGTGCTCTAGATCTATATTGTAGTGTGTTAATTATGTCTTTGGCTTTGTTATAGTGATGCAATTTTGTTATGTCACACTTCGTTGTTCTTTCTTCATAAACTTAGTTTTTTTGGAAAGGTCAGTGCTGCAGTATTGGCTGTTTCTGTCCTTCCCCCTAATCTGCTTGCTTGCTGTTTGATTTAGGGAAAATAATTCCATTGTTTTTTTTTTCTTTAGGGAGGTGCCTTCTCCTCTTCCATAGCTGATCTGTCTTCATATGATGTCCTTCCTTATCACTTTTGCAGTTTTCTTTACAAATGGGATATCCTGCCAAGGATAGTTGAACTCCCAGCCATCATAACAAAGCCTTAACTCCTTCCAGTTGCCATATATCTGATGTATTTTTCCAAAGCATAGGGTATGTAAGTGATGTACAAGTGCCTAATCCTCAGAAATCCTTTGCTGCCAGTCTGAATGCATGTCATTTATTGCATTGATAGAGCTACCAAGCCTTCAGAAAATAATTGCCCTGATGGGATCTTTTCCTTAATCTTTGGGTTGTATTACTTTTTACGTCATCCAGGAAGGAAAAATGTGAGTGTAGGAGGCAGATGGCCCATAAGGATAGACATGAGAAGTACCTTTTTGTCTAGGTGCTGCCCACAACCATATTGAGTGTTAGATTTGTCAAGCATTTGCACTGAAGACCTTGTGCAGCCGTCTGGCTTCCCTTTATATTTGCTTAGAAAACCAGCGATTGAAGCTTCTGGCACTATGACCTTTTGCAGAGTGATTCACCCTGGTCTTCAGCAGTCCCTCCAGTTTTGGATGCTCTCTTAGACATTTCTTCTTCTGCCTGTCAGGCTCTTGACTCTCAGCTTCCTGCATCAAAGACAGTTTTTTTAAGGTTCCTGAAGCACAGAAGTTTTTATTATAAAAGCCCTTCATCTAACCCTGCAGTGATTTCCCTGGCTACTGATAAATCTTCTAAACTGCTGTCCTCTTCCAAACTTAAACTTCTGACAAGGACAGTAGTGTTATGGACAGGTATGGTAAAAAAGTGTACAAATCTGTCACCTTAGCTTTCAGAGCCATAAACTACCATACCCATATGGCTGTTCATTCTTAACTTGGGGGTGCTCTGACTTGTGTTATTCAGAAGAGAAATCTTCTGCTATTTCACTTTTGAGCTCTTCCTCCCAGGTAGCTTTCTACTTTATATAATATAGTTATGATGCTGCTAATACTTCCTCTAGGGCAGCTGCATCAGTGTTGGTTATGAGGAGGTATTCCTGCTTGTGACTACAGTCCCTTCCTGAAAACATTAATACTGAGTTAATGGATTCTCCTTTAGACAACCAGAATCTTTTTTTAGCTCTGCTGCAGCTGAGCTTTTCAAAACCTTGCAGGATAAGGGAAGGTCATGGAGGATCTTGACCAGATCTTCCTTTCTGTTCTTCCAAACTTCAGAAAAATCCCCCTCTAAATCTTCCATTTGAAGGCAGCAGTGACAACCTCCCAGAACTGAAAGGCCTTTTAAGTGCTTTTTTTTTTCCTGATAAGCCTTCTCGTGATTTTCAGGGTGAAGAGCCTTCATTTCCTGACAAATCTGCCCCCATGTGATATTTAACATCATCTGCCCTCGACTGTGTTACTCTTTCCCTCAGATTGAATCTGTGTTTTCCAGTCTGGCAAAGCATGACCACAGATTTATGGGTGTTTTCCATCATTCAGAAAGGCTATTGTATGGTTTGGAAGTCCTTTTCGCCCTTTATTGGGCCTTCCCTATCCTCCGCACTGCCATCCTCCTCACTTTCCTTCAATTTTTCAAGACCTTTTGGTTCAGGGAACTATTCAGCCAGTCGTACCCTCTCAGCAGGGCAAATCCAGGATGTTCCTGGTTCCCAGAAAGGAGGGTTCTTGGAAGCCCATTCTGGATCTTTCCTTTCTCAACATATTTCTAAAAATTCCCTCTTTCAAGATGTTGTCTGTCCAATGTCTGTTTCTTCTGGTTTTCCTGGTATCTCTAGATTTGAAGGATGCATACCTTCACATTCCCTTGTCTTTAGGAAGTGTTTATCTGTTTCTTCCCTACATTATTGGCTCTGTGCTTTGTCTTTTGGTCTACTACAGCTTTGAGAATTTTTACCAGATGTCTGGCCTCAGTGGTAGTCTTCTTCAGACTTCGTGGAATTCATGTTTTCCCTTATTTAGACACCCTGTTGATTCAAGCCCTCTCTCTGCACCACCTGTTTCAGGAACTTGAGTACACTATGCTTCTCCTTTGCATTGTGGGATTCAATGTAAATCTCAAAAAGTCTGTTCTTGCCTCTTCTCAAGGCCAGGTTTTTCTGGGTTGCAGGATTCAGACCTTGCCAATGATGGCTTTGCTTCATCCTCCCAAGATACTTTCTTTGGTAGTTTATTTTCCATCTCTATTCCTCTACAAGAGAGTTTCTTCAAGATCAAGGGTTCATGGCATCCATCATTCCTATGGTTCCTTTTGCCAGGCTCCACATGAGGAAGTTTCAGTGGTATCTCAAAACTGTTTGGCTTCAACATTAACATCCTCCATATCTTCTCACCCCTTTCTTTCCTTGTCTTTAACTCAAGTGGATTCAGCAAATTTCTCTGAATACTGGTCTTCTTTTTCAGGTTCCCCTCAGGTCCTGTACATAGATGCTGCCTATCAAGGCTGGAGAGTCCCTTCTAACAACAAAAGGGTTCAAGGAGTTTCATCTTCCCAGCAACAAGCAGACCGTATAAACGTAAAAGAGATAGGAGCTCTTGATTTTGGCTCTTCATGTTTTGCACTCCCTTTGGGTTCCAGGTCCTTTGAGAATTTTTAGAGATGACACCATGGTTATGTGGTTGGGGGTTGACATAATAGTTAAGGTGTTTACCTTACAAACCCAAAGTGCAGGATTTGATTCTCAAATGGGATAATTGGTTAGATTTAAAATGGCCTACAAGGGCAGTTAGCCTAGTACTGACCTATGAAATTGAGGGATGCCCACAGTCAACTCCAGATGATGTTTCCTTCAAGGATATCCTAGAGATCTTGAAACATAGAGGTGGCTGGAAGCCCAGCAATCCCTCATCAGAGGAGTCAGTGTAACTGGCAGCTTTTGGATTCTGGCCATCTACCTCCTAGGTGACCCCACCCGCCAGTGCGCTCATCAAGTTGATCTCTCGGCGAGCATGGGAGGCTCCAGATTTCATGGAACCTACCCCCTGGAGAGAGAATAAAAAAAATCACCAAAAGACAAGAAATTTTGGTCAAAAGACGTTCCAGGGTTGTGGCGGTGGCCACGAAAAAAGAACTTCCAGAAGAAAGTTCTGTTCATCCTCCTAGTAAGGATAACAGGATGATGAATAGATGTGGGAAGCGTGTTTTTTCTTCAGCAACCTTTGCCCTGAGGTCCCTGAATTACCTTTTCCATTTTACCAGATAGCAGAGGGATCTGATCAAGGAGCTGTCACACTCCCTCAGGAGCTTTATCTGAAGAGGTACAAGATTCGTTTACCTCCCAGCTAGCCAGGCTGCATGCTATCGCAAACTCCTCCATGAGGCTCATTTCACATGCAGCTGAAGGGGCAAGTAGAGCTGGGGGTTCAGGTATCTCTATGAGGAGGTAAGCCTAGATGCACTTGTGCAACTTTGCCAAGCCCTTTAACTCTTTGTTCATCCAAGCTCCATTGGAAGGCATTCCCTGTTTGGCCTGAAAGTCAGAGATACACTGTCCAGTTGTGAGAAAGATGGGAAGACCCTTTCTGCCATGGGCATTCATTTTTCCATTCCCCAGAGGCCATATTCAAAAAATCAGAGGAGCAGTGGAAAGATGTGGTTCAGAAAATCACAAGTGTCTTTTCCCCAAGCACATTGTGAAAATTCCCCCAGGGGCAGAGGGGGGAATAGTGATGGAAGATGCTGCCCCCACTGCAGAGATGTTCAGCATCATCAAGGGTCCAGGGATATTTTCTTTGGGAAACCCTTCCAGTGCTCCTGAATGGATGCCCGATTGCTCTTCTTTGGACGAAATTGGGAGTTGTCTATCCTTGCACCTGAGAGCCTGGCTGAACATAACCAAAGACAAATAGGTGCAGAGGATAATATCCAGATGATACTATATATCCTTTTCCCGTCCACTTCCCCAAAACAAAAACTCCCTGATGTTCCATCCAGTCAAAGGGAGCAAGCAGCTGCTCAGATACAAAACCTGCTAGACAAGAGAGTCAACCAAGAGGTCCCGCCAAACCAGAGGGGATCCGGTACTTACTCAAGGTTATTTTTGGTACCAAGAAAGACAGTGGACTGGAGACCAATTTTGGATCTCAGCAGATTGAACAAATCAGCTCAGTGGAAAAAGTTCCGGATGGTCACAGTTCAGTCCATTCTTCCATTCTTGGAAAAGGATGATTGGATGTGCTCGATAGACCTTCAGGATGCGTACTACCTTATAAAGATGGGCAGGTGATCCAGAAATCATTTATGCTTCTGGCTGGGAGCCAGTCACTATCATTTCAGAGCCCTGCCTTTTGGGCTCACTACAGCCTCCAAAATGTTCATCAAATGTATGGCAGTAGTAGCACTTGAGACAACAAGGATTTTGGGTGTTTCCATACTTAGACGACTGGCTTATAACTGCCCCATCCAGGCATCAACTTCTAGAAGCAAAATACATGGTTCCTTCAAACTTGTTCATTGTTAGGTATTACAATAAATTACGAAAAGTCACACCTAGACCCTCTCAAGATTTTGACTTCATAGGAGCAAACTTAAACACAATCAAGATGGTGACACTTTTCCCATTGTCAGGAGTGGTGACCATAAGAGATCAAGTCAAAATGTTGCTACACAATTCAAAAGTATCTGTTCAAACGGTACTGCAGGGCTTGGGTTCTATGGCAGCAGCAATAATACTGGTTCCACTAACAAAATTCCTCATGAGAATCTTACAGTGGCTTCTCGCAGTACAGTGGTCTGTCCTTCACCAACCCATGTCCGCACCAGTAAGAATTATGAACACTTGCAAGAAGGATCTTTCATGGTGGATTCAGTCAGATCAACTTACACAAGATCACCCATTTGTTCCCCCTCTCCCCAAAGCCATAGTGACCACGGATGCTTCCCAGATGGGGGCATTATCTGGGAAAAGCAGTCCAAGGCACATGGTCTACACAACAGGCCAAGTTGCAGAGAAATTTCCTAGTGATGAGAGCAGTGCTACTAGCATTGCAAGCCTTTCAGAATGCTCTCCCTCTGGGGACAGTTGTGATTCAGTCGGACAGCATGTCTATAGTCTAATACATCAACAAGCAAGGGGGAACCAGATCATACCCCTTATGTCGAGAGGAGCTCAGAGTTTGGCATTGGGCGATCTTGTCCAACAGCTTTCAGGTAGCAACACACATTCTGGGAAAGTCTGACGTGATAGCAAACAAGTTGAGCAGATCCGTTATTATGCCTCATGAGTGGTCCCTCAATCCGAAAGTGGCAGAACTTATATTCTGCAAGTGGGGCCAGCATTGCTGCAACCTTTTTGCATCCCCTCTGAACAACAAATGCAGCAGCTACTTTGCCTTGATCCCCCCCAAAAGGGGAGTCCCTGAGGGATTCTCTCACTCACGATTTGGTCTGCTATATGCCTTTCCACCAACTCCTTTGATCCCAGAATTTCTTCAGAAAGTGAACAGGTTGAAGAGAGAAGTAATCCTCATTGCCCCATATTGGCTTCGTCAAATCTGATTTCCCTTTCTTTGGCCTCACCTACAGAAGTGACCATGGATTCTGGATCAAATTCCAAATGTTCGTATTTCACTGTTGCAATCATCACATTTGGGTTATCCCTGCCAGGGTAGCCCTCGGCCAGCCCGCATACCAGAGACTTAGTATTTCTGAGTTGGTTGCTGTTGCTTGAGGACTGATGTCAGGTCATCAGTGGTATATAATGTAAGGCAGCCAACACCGTTACGTCAGTCTTTCTTGCCATGGAGCCCGAAGCAGAAGCAGTTCGCACGAGTGCCGGTTGGCCGCTACCTGAGTTTTCATTTCCGAATTGAAGTTGAAGTCTTTTAAAGCTAAATACCCCATAGGGGATCCTTTTTTCTTGCACTAACCGATATCAGAAAAAGTTAATTATCTCACCTGTGGAAAGCAAATACCATACCGAGACTTCCACTCTTACTGCGTCACTTGCTTAGGCCCAGACCACGACGTCCCCCGTTGTCATTTCTGTGCTTTGTTTAATGGCAGAACTGTCCATCATCGGGCCCTTATTGTAGCCAAATATTTTCGTTTACAGCCCTTGAATTCCGATATGGCTTCGGTAAGCTATCCAACAGCAGATCTACTGAAAATAAACGTAAAGATAAAGACAGAGACAGACCAC
This sequence comes from Protopterus annectens, assembly GCF_019279795.1. NCBI lineage: Eukaryota > Metazoa > Chordata > Ceratodontiformes > Protopteridae > Protopterus > Protopterus annectens. Next base: position 1,134,137,130 of record NC_056745.1, read on the forward strand.
ACAGGTCCAAACCTTCTGATGATGCTTCCATTAAGCTAGTCGTCAGTCCTTCGGTACTCAGTGAGGCCCTTTTGCAGCCCCGATGGCTGCTTCAGTTGATTCGCAGGCCACTACTGAGACCCTTTCGGAGTCCTGTATGACGCAAAACTCTTCTTCATCTAAGGATCCTGCGGTCGTTTCTACCTTGGATGGGTCCGGAGCCGCTGATCTAGCACCAGCTTCCCAGGAAGTCCTCCACACCTCCAAATCTCGACACAAACCAATGTCTTCTTTCGTGACTACCGTTTTTTCGAGAAAAAAAGAGTTCCTTTGGCCCAGGGTTTGAACCACACTCAAGAAACAGACTACCCACTCTCAGGCACCTGCTACCTTGCATCACTCTCAAATGCGTAAAATGGCAGAAGACCTTATCATGCTGATCAGAGGAAGCCAAAGCTACCCCTTCAGAAAGGAAAATAAACCTGTCCCCAGTAGTTCTGTCTGAACAAGAGTCAGATGAATCTAATGCATCTGACTATGAAACATGCAGCCCCTCTCCACTTATGAGGATTCTGATGATGCAGAGGAATCTGTTCCTTCAGCCTCTCCCCCAGAGGATTTTTCCTTTGGTGAAACCCTGCATACTTTAAGGGAGCATTTCCAATGGGAGAGTCAGGACTACCCTCAGTCTAAAAAGAGGATCAGGGAATTCCTATATCTTCCACAACACAGACCCTTGGCCATCCCCCCAGTCCTGGATGTGGTGGATAATGTTTTCCTTGAATCCAGCTGGACTCCTGAAGCCCTACCTCCTGCTCTCAGAAAACCAGACAGGTACTACAGAGTCCCTGACTCACACAAATATCTTTTTAAAAAATCCAACAGCTGACCCTAAGGTCATTTCTTAAGGGCCAAAAGGGATTAAAGCAATTTCTGCTAAGAATCCCACCCCCTCAAACAGGGATTCCAGAGCATTGGACAGATGGTGTAAAAAAGTATACACCTCAGTTACTCTTGCTATCAGGGCACTAACTTGTCAGTACCATATGCTTAAATATCAGCAACATACCTTGGAACTCCTTAAACAAACAATCTCCTCCTTTCCTGCTTGGGCAGAATCTAAAGATTTACAAGCCTTAATGCATTCTGCAAGTCAAGTAACCTTGCACTGTGGTTTTTGACACTCTAGACACTTCTTGCAGGGCAGCAGTCACTGGATCTGTCTTTAGAAGACATGCATGGCTTAAGGAACAACCCCTGCCAGACCATGTCAAATCTAAACTGTTGGATGCACCCTTGCACAAGGATAACTTATTTGGCACTAAGGCAGAAGAGGTCTTAAAAAGGATGGAAGAAAAAGCAAAATCTGTGCAAACAGTTAAAGATTTATTACAAATCCAGCCCCATAGGTTCAGCAGGCATTTTACGTCCAAGCACTGGTCCTTTCTTGCTCCGAGTAAACAGGCCCAGCCTAGGCCCGTGGAAACAGATCCCCCCAGACAGCAGCCCTAGGGAATGCAGTGATTTAATCAGTGAAATACATTCACTTCAAAACCAGGGAGTTCTAAGCTACTCCTTTATGGTAAGAACTCACAATGACTCACTTCCATCCAACCTCCCCTCTGCCCACCTTCACTTACCCCTAGGAGGAAAACTCTCCTTTCATTCAAGCACCTGGGCCACCATTACCAAGGACCAGTGGGTTCTGATTATTGTGTCTCAGGGATACAGATTCTCCTTCCACACCCTTCTAACCCCAAAAGGGTTCCCAGATCTACCGCCAAATCAGTGGGCAGAGGCTCAAAAGCAAATCCATTTCCTGTTCTCTTTGAGGGCAGTAGAGGACATACCTGCAGAACAGGCCAAGGCTTCTACTCCAGACCTTTAATGGTGCCCAGAAAAGACGGCACCTGGCACCCCATCCTCGATCTTTCCAGTCTAAACACCTTCATGGTGATCCCAAAATTCAAAATGCTCACCCTCCCACAGCTGTTACCCATTCTCTCCAAGGACGCTTGGCTAGCCACCCTGGATCTAAAAGAGGCCTACCTCCACATTCCTCTCAGGGAATCATGCAGAAAATATCTTCGCTTCAGAGCAGGATCTCAACACTTTCAGTTCTCTGCGCTTCCCTTTGGTTTATCTACTGCTCCCAGGGTCTTCACAAAATGCCTGGCTCCGGCCATTGCCTTTTGCAGACAAAAAAATATTCAAATTTACCCCTACTTAGACTACTGTCTTATTCAGGCTGACAGCCAGAAAAAGCTGCTCAAACACATGGCCTTTGTAAAGAGTCTACTAACCTCCCTTGGGTACACAATCATCGAAAAGAAATCAAAGCAGGTGCCCACCCAAAGGATAATCTTCCTGGGAGCAAGTTTGGACACAGCATCCCAGATGGCATACCTTACACCAGAGAAACAAATTTTCGTGTCAGCCTACTTTTCTCAACTGGCCACCAGGCCCCAGCTTTCTGCAAGGAAAATCCTGCAAGCTCTGAGGTTCATGGCATCTTGCAAACTTCTCATTCCATATGCCAGACTGCAGATGAAGAAACTTCAATGGTACCTAAAGAGCCTTTGGTGTCAACACTCTCAAGACCTGGAAACTCTTCTACCTATAATCCCTTGCCTCAGAAAGGAATTTCTTTGGTGGGCAAGAGCATGCTCGCACAACAGGAGACTGCCCTTCTCCACACTCCCCGCTGCCCAGACCCTCACCACAGACGCATCAGACTACGCTTGAGGTGCACTCCTGGATGGCAAGTGCATACAGGACCAATGAAGCCCACAACAAATCCCCCTGCACATCAGTCAAAAATAGATGATGGCTGTGCAGCATGCCGTGATAGCTTTCAAACCCCTTCTCTCTCCAGGGGTTCTCCTGATCAAAACAGACAACATCACTATGATGTGGTACATCAACAAGCAGGGAGGGACTCACTCCTACCCTCTATGCAGGCTGGCCATGACCCTTTGGCTCACAGTCTCTTCCATGCAAATACACCTGTTAGCACAATACCTACCAGGCTCTCTCCACTCCCTGGCAGACCAATTAAGCCGAAATCTTTTGGACCCACACGAGTGGCAGCTCAACAGAAGTACCTTCTTCCTAATAACTCAGAAATGGGGAACCTCGAAGGTCGACATCTTTGCCTCCCACACCAACCATCAGCTCAGCAAATTCTGCACCAGGGAGCATCACTGAAAGGCTTGGAAAGTGGATGCCCTGTCCTTCCCCTGGGTAAACCTCTCAGTCTATGCCTTTCCTCCCCTACCTCTCATCCCCAGAGTGCTGCTCAAAATAAGGGAGGAAAAACCAAGGACCATTTTTATAGCTTCAGACTGGCCCCGACAGCACTGATACCCCTTGCTGTGCAGTCTGTCCCTGCTGCCTCCATGGCATCTTCCGCAGATTCCAAACCTCCTAACCCAGAGGGAAGGGGAATTAATGCATCCCCAACTGCAGACACTCAGTTTGGCAGCTTGGTTTATTCCCTAAGCCTGAACCAATCTGCCATCCTCAATAAACAGGTTCTGGATGTTATCCATGAGGCCAGATGCCCTAGCACTAGAAAGTCTTACGCAGATAAATGGAAAAGGTTCTGCACCTGGATCCAGGCTAAGGGGGCCAATACGGCACAGCCCTCCATCCCTCTCATCCTGGATTACTTTACTGACCTACTACACAGTGGTCTCTCTTTCTCCTCTATAAAAATTCATGCCTCTGCTATTTCTGCTCATTTACCCAGTAAGCAGTCCCTATTCTCACACCCTTTGATCAAACAGCTCCTCAGAGGAGTTAACAACTTGAGGCCCCTCAGAAGGGCACCAACACCAGCTTGGGACCTTAACTTTGTCTTGGAAAAGCTCACCCTGCCTCCTTTTGAACCAGCTTCTTCTAAAGAGCTGAAACTTCTCTCCTGAAAGACAGCCTTCCTTCTGGCCATCACTTCAGCCAGAAAAGTCTCTGAGCTGTAAGCACTCATAGCTGTGGAACCTTTCATCATCTTCCATGCAGACCGGGTATCCCTCAGACCTAACCCATCCTTCATGCCCAAGGTGGTGTCCAATGTGGCTGTCAACCAATCCATTCATTTGCCCACCTTCTTTCCTAATCCCTAGAACAAGGGGGAAAGGATTCTTCACTCTCTGGATGTGCACAGACAGCTCAGATACTATGTGGACAGGACTAAACCCTTCAAAATGTCTGATCAATTGCTGGTTAGCTTAGCTACAGGGGCAGAAGGCAAAGCCATCTTCAAGCAAACCATTTCCAAATGAATAGCACACTGCATCCATTTCTGCTGCAAACAGCATGGAAATCCTCCCACCAAGGGGGTCAGGACACACTCCACCAGAGCAGCCTCCACCACTGCAGCTTTCCTCAGAAGAGTCCCCACCAGGGACATCCTGGAGGCCGCCATCTGAACATCTGTTCACACTTTTACCAAGCATTACCACCTGCCTCTCTTCTCCAAATCCAGGGCATGGTTTGCCTCTACAGTCTTGCAGGGCATCCTAGCCAGCCCCTAGCTTCCTTGACTGCCTCCACCCATTTCCTCAGCTTTGGGAATCTACCCAAATATGATGACTGCAACAGTGAAACACGAAGAACATAGTACAGTTGTGTACACTTACCATAAATGTAGATGTTCAAGTGTATTCATTGTTGCAGTCCTGGTTTCCCTCCCTCCATCCCCCTTTTTTCTCCTCCTGCTTTTGTTACCATTCTTCCTTGTTGTTCTCTTTTCCTTACAAAGGACGTATTGGTATTTATTTTCCACTGGTGGGGTTCTTCCACCAGAACCTGGCCTCCTACTTTGGGGGCTCCTGACAGGTTAGGCCAATAAAAACTGATGTAATGGCATCGGTTGCCTTACTTTATACCACTGACAATCTGATGTCAGTCCTCAGGCAACTGCAACCGACGCAGAAATACTAAGTCTCTGGTATTCGGGCTGGCCGAGGGCTACCCTGGCAGGGATAACCTAAATGGTGATGACTGCAACAGTGAATACACTTGAACATCTACATTTATGGTAAGTGTACACAACTATACTATCTCCTGTCACACCCATCAGGAATGCCTCATCCAAACATCCAAAGTCTCAATCTGCCAGCTTGGTATCTCCAGTTTCATTGATAGCCAGACAACCTGTGCTCTATTCCGCAGTCTGTCATATTTTATTATCCTCCCATAAACCATCTACATGTAAATTGCCCAACAGTAAGTGGAGGAGATTCTTACATTGGTCTCAACAAAATGATGCCTTTTTCAGCTCCTATTCATGCTATACTACAGGTTTTAGCACAGCTTTTTAACAAAGGGGCAGCTTTTTCTACAGTAAAAGTGCAGCTAGCTGCAATTTCTAATTTTCACATTGGAATTGACGGTTCCTCCCTCGCTTCACATAAGTTATGCAGAGCATTCCTGAGAGGAACTCTCTTACTCAAGCCTCCTTATAAAGATCCTTCACTACCTTAGGACTTAAATTTGGTATTATGGAAAATTATATAGCCTCCTTTTGAACCAGTGGCTACCTGTCAACTTAAATTTTTCTCTTGGAAAACCATATTTCTTGGTAGCCATCATGTCTGCAAGAAGAATTTCTGAGATTCAGGCCTTATCATCCCAACCACCATACTTGGCCTTCCACAAAGATAGGGTCGCGTTACATACTAATCTTTCGTTCTTACCAAAGATAGTTTCAGAGAATACTTTCAGCGAATACTATCAACCAATCCATTAATCTACCAGTTTTCATTCCAGCCTTCACCAGTAAAGGCGAGTACTTGTTGCATTTGTTAGATGTTCATAGACAATTACGTTTTTACCTTCATAGAACAAAGGGCATAAGTCAATTGTTTGTCTCCTTCTCAGAAAATAGATTGGGTTTCCAGTAACCAAGATGACTCTAGCTAAATGGATTACAGACTGCATATTCTTTATTTACAACAGACAAGGTTTAGACCTTCTGAAAACTGTTAAAGCTCATTCCACTAGAACAATGGCCACCTCTTCAGTTTTTCAGGCCAGAACGTCCATGGATGAGATTTGTGCAGCAGCAGCAGCAGCCTGGGTAACCCATCATACTCCGAATACAAGCTGGATTTGATCTCTGGGGGTAGGGCCTCCTTGGGTTCAATGGTTCTGAAGAATATCCTTCCATAAGGCCACCCAGGAGCTGAGGACTCTATCCCATATGTAAGGAAAAAATGAAAATTGACAACATCAGATAAAATAGTTATGTACTCACCATAACACTCCATCTGTGTTGTCCATTTTCATTTTTTCCTCAGCAACCCACCCACCATCCTCCTGTACCTTTCTTGTTTTATTGGATGTGCAAGTTGACCAAAATTTTGATTATTAACCTAAATTTGATAATTGGCTATTACATGAGCCAGGAATGGTCTTACTCTTAGCTAAGGTGGTTTTCCTATTCTTTCATTTTTCTGTTGTCATTAGCAAACAAGATCTGAGGGGACTGGGAGAGAGGCATTATGGGTAGGGCAGGGTGCTCCAGAGCTTTTTGGTTACAATTTGCTTTTGCAACGACCAAGTTGGATCCAAGAGATTGGATCCAAACCCATATGTGAGGGGGAAAAAATAAAAATGAACAACACAGATGGAACATTATGGTGAGTACATAACTATTTTATCTGAAGTAGTTTACATCATTTGGTCTTCAACCTGTGGGTACTCGGATCCATATCGGATCCAACACGGATGCATTTTCCAGCTACGGCTCTGAGCTCCATGCTCCTCCCTTTACCCATAATGCTCCTGTCTCCCTCCTACCTTCAGATCTCATTTGCCGCCTGAGAGGAAGCAGTGTGGTCCTAGCTCCATTGCAGTTTACAGCGTAAAAGTTTAACTTTTGATATCTTTCTAGCTATCCTTTTCATTCCTAACTTTTTCTATACTTTCATGGGGTTATTCATAGTTGTTTTCTGGTAGGCTTTTCTATCTCCCTCCCCTTCTTTCTCGTGTGTGTGTGTGTGTGTGTGTGTGTGTGTGTGTGTGTGTGTGTGTGTGTGTGTGTGTGTGTGTGTTTTGCTTTAACAGGCTAAGGCATGGTGGATGCCCCAAAGCCTGGTTTCAAGAGATGCACAGAGTGTGGCCATAACCTCTCCCTGGCGGATGGCCACACTCTGTGCGTGGTTTGTTTGGGGGCGGCTCACCTCCAGTCCTTATGTCCTATTTGCACTGGGGTGACTCGCCTCCAGTCCCTCTGTCCTGTTTGCACTGGGTTTAATCCCAGAGCTCTTAAGCACAGGCGGGACAAACTTATTGTCAAGGGCCTGTTGCCCTCCACTGCTGGGATGGACGTCCCACCTTCCCCTGTCAAGAAAGCAGGAGCTGCTGCTTCGTCTTCCCCTTCCTTGGCCTCTGGGACTCATCCTCCCGCTAAGATGCCCGGGGAATGGTATAAGGTCAAGAAGGCCCAGCCTCACAAATGCTCCCCTGACCGCTCATCGGAGGCCGGCCCCATGCCGAAGACTAAGCCTGTTTCAAGGCTTGTTTCACCTAGGCTCAGGTCCCCAAGGTTCTCCCCTGAACCCGAGGTTCTTGTTAGCTGGTCGCCCCCTAGGCACTCTCCCCACCGAATCTCCTGGCCCACTTCAGCGGCATCCTCCTGCTCCACCTGGAGACTTTCTGAAGCGGAGATTGGCAAGATGATGCGGAGATTTATCCTCACTCAAATCCAGATGGGGGTCTTGCCAGGGACTTCTCCCACCGGAGCGGCACCTTCCAACCAGTATTTAGACCTATTACTCCTTCTCTGATCTGACCCACGGTTTCGGAGCTGATGGATCCGAGGGTGATTGGAGTCGAGGGGTCGGTGCCGATGGCACTGTGTACCTCGACACTGGCCAGTGCCATGAGTGTGTCAGATCTGACTAGATCGGATACGAGCTGTCGGAGCCGTAGCCTCAGGGTCAGATCCGATGGGGTGTTCTCTGCTCCGAGCTTCTCGGAGAGAAGCATCCCCCTTGGCGTCTCTGCTTCTAGAGGCTTGGGTCCAACACCCTGGTTGGATCAGGGGGTAGCGACTTCCGCCAGTTCAGCCCAGGAGGTCCATTCCCCCACTGCATTCGACGTGGAGAGAGTTTTCGCAGGGTCGAGGCCTCTGACTATTTCGTCTTCGGAGTCTGTCCAGACCCCCCTGGTCTTGAGTGCAGGTCCGACCATCTTGCCGTCTCAGGGACAGCCCATAGCCGTAATGCCCCAGAACATTCTGACCTTGGAACAAATTGCTTGCGAGACCTCTCCAGAGAGCCCTCCTGAGGAGCACCACCACAAGCATACATGTAAAAGGAGGCACTTGGACTCTCCTCCAGAGTCCCCCACAGAAGACATGGAGCTGGATAAAGGGGAAGGTTCCCCAAGATCAACCCCCCCCCCCCGAGGATGTCTACTTTGGAGATATGCAAATCTTATACCAAGGGGGGTGGTCTGCCCCAAAACCAACCTCTGACGAGTCCATGTTTCTGGAGGCATTCGGCTTGGGCCCGTCTACCTCTTGGATGTCCCCTCCTGCCGATCCACTTGTGCATTTGATTATATCTGGGGCATGGAAGGAGCCTGACACCATAGAGCCAATACCCAAGCACCCGGACAAGGTCCTGAGCCCTCCTGCAGACAAATTACACTGGCACAAGGGGTCCCCTGTAGATGGCTATGCTGGTGGCGGCGGCCACCAAGAAGGCGCTCGCCCAGGAGAGTTCCACAGTCAATCCGCCTAACTGAGAGTCGAGGACATTAGATCGCTTTGGGAAGCAAGTCTATGCTTCAGCTACCTTCTGCTTGAGGGCGCTGAACTACATGGCGCACATTGTTCGACTCCAGACAGATCTGGTCAAGGAAGTCACAGAGTTGACCCCAGGGTCCTTGTCGGCAGAGGACAAGAAGACTAAAATCTGTAGCCAACACTTCCATGAGTTTGCTCTCCCATTCTTCAGAGGGAGCCACACGGGCAGCGGGGTCAAGAGTTGCCATCCGGCGTCATGCCTGGCTCCACTTATGTCAGTTCTCAGAGCCCTTCAGGGCGTCTTTCACCAACGCCTCTTTTGATGGTTCTTCCCTCTTAAGAAGATGTGGTTCCGCAAGTCTCAGGTATTTTCCCGGGACGCTCAGGACTCACCGTCCCCCAGAGGCAGAAGGGGATACGACAGATGCCGCCCTAGAGGCAGAGGGGGTCCTAAGAATTTCTGGGCCCGAGAACCTTTCTCGGATAAACCCGGACAGCATCTCTGAAGGGTTGCCCAGCTCTCTCGAGGTAGTCGGCGGTCGTTTGTTGCTTCACCCACTAGCGTGGGAGTCCATCACTACAGATCAGTGGGTGTTGCAAGACATATCCAGAGGATATTTTGTTCCATTCAAGGATCCACCCCCTTCCAACAAAACCCTCTCGGACATTCCACCCATGCAGTGGGGAGGAAGCATTAGTACAGGTAGACTCATTACTGAGAAAACGAGTTTATTCCAGGTTCTTTTTAGTGCCAAAAAAAGATGGGGGACCTCAGACCAATGTTGGATCTGTCCCAGTTGAACCTGTCAGTAACCAAAACAAAATTCCGGATGGTCACGATTCAGTCTATTCTGCCTTATCTACAGGACAGAGACTGGGATGTGCTCGATCGACCTCCAGGATGCATACTATCACATCAAGATGCACAGACGCTCCCAGAGGTTCCTTCACTTCTGGCTGGGAGCCAATCATTACCAATTTCGAGTCCTCCCCTTCAGTCTAACCATAGCCCCCCGGGTGTTTACCAAGGTAATGGTAGTGGTAGCAGCTTACCTGAGGCTTCAGGGTATTCAGGTCTTTCCGCACCTAGATGATTGGCTCTTTACCCACCCCCTCAGAGCATCTACTATGTCAGGCCAGGGACTCATTCCTTCAGTCAGCCAACAAGTTGTGCATCACAATCAACATGAACAAGTCAGCCCTCCAACCGGTCCAAGTTCTAGATTTCATTGGGGCATGGCCGGACACAATACAATCACAGGTGTTTCTTACTTCAGACAGGTTACTCAACTTAAGGCTACACATCTTACACATTCTTCAGACCCAGTTGCCAACAGCTGAAGCCGTGTTAAGAACTTTAGGTTCTATGGCGGCGACAATAAATCTTCTCCCCATGGCACACCTTCATATGAGAGTACAGCAGTGGACACTAGCAGTACAATGGTTGCTGTTAGACCTTCCCTTATCCTTCCCAGTGAGAATTTCAAAAGTGTGCAGGGACTCCCTTTGGTGGTGGATTCAGTCCCTGGATCTACTCAAGGGCCATCCCTTTCAACCTCCTTTACCCCAAAACACGGTGACCACGGAAGCCTCCCTACTTGGGTGGGGGGGCATTGCTCGGGAAGGACAGTCCAAGGCACATGGTCCCCTTCTGAGACATATCTGCATATCAGTGTTCTAGAGATGAGAGCAGTTCTTCTTGCATTGCAGGCCCTCCATGCTCATCTTCCTCTGGGAACGATTACAATTCAGATGGATAACATGTCAGTGGTCTGGTATATCAAAAACGGGGAACCAGATTTTATCCCTTATGTTGATAGACCATGAGAGTGAGGGAATGGGTGATCTCCACCCGCTGTTTTCTGGTGACAATGCACATCCCGGGACGGTCCAACATTTTAGCAGACAGGCTCAGCAGATCTATCCTGATGCCTTACGAGTTGTCTCTGAAGTCTTCAGTAGCGGAGCAGATCTTCCAAGAGTGGGATTGCTGCGATCTCTTTGCATCTCCTTCCAACACGAAATGCAGCGAGTTTTTCCCTCTTAACCTCCCCTCCGGGGGAAGTCCCCAGAGATGCTCTGATTCATGCTTGGCCTCCTGGGCTTCTTTATGCTTATCCCCCTCTTCCCCTCATGTTGAAGTTTCTGCAGAAAGTCCGAAGGCTGGGGAACACTGTGATCCTCATAGCCCCATTCTGGCCTCGTCAGGTTTGGTTTCCCTTACTCAGGTCTCACCTAGTTGTTCCACCATGGATCTTGGATCCAGTCCTGGATCTGCTCTCACATCCCTCAGGGATTCCTCACCAGATCTGGACAGTCTGAAGCTCACTGTTTGGCTGCTCTGGTTCCCATGATTCTTAGGACTCCCGGTCTATTCTCTCCCATTAAATCCATTCTATTGGCAGCTCATAAATCGTCCACTAGGAAAGTTTATCACAGTAAATGGAAACATTTTTCTATTTGGTCTATTGAGAGGTTTTTGGACCCTTTCACTGCACCACTTTCAGTGGTCTTAGATTTCCTAGCTAGCATTTTTCATCAGGATGCTAGTTCCTATACAGTGAAAGTTCAGCTAGCCGCCATTTCTAATTTTCATGTTGGGGTAGACATGTCTTCATTGGCTTCTTCTAAACTTTCACACAGCCAAAATGAAGCCAGCAACCAAGATGGATCCAATAAAAAATATTTAATGTAGAATAAATTATTCAACATTAAATATTTTTTATTGGATCCATCTTGGTTGCTGGCTTCATTTTGGCTGTGTGGATGCTTTTGCTTTAGTTGCCGTGCAACTTTTCTTCGTGCAGGAGGATTTGTTTGACTGGTATTCTTCTAAACTTTGCAAAACCATCCTCAAAGGTGCCTTTCTTCTCAGACCTCTGGTTAAGGACCCCATCCCTCAGTGGGACCTTACTCTGTTGTTGCAGCATTGGTTTCTCCTCCCTTTGAGCCTGTGGCATATGTGGATCTGCAGTTTTTGACCTGGAAAATTGCCTTTTGGTTGCTATCACATCTGCTAGAAGGGTGTCAGAGCTTCAAGCTCTGTCTATCAAAATCCCTTACATGATCTTTCACAAAGCTAGAGTGTCACTACGCACTAACCCGTCCTTCCTTCCCAAGGTAGCTTCGGAAGTCAATATAAATCACATGGTTAATTTACCAGTATTTTTTCTGAACTACCAGAGCAAAGGAGAATACAAATTACATTTACTGGACGTACATAGGCAGTTGAGGTTTTATATGCACAGGACTAAACCTTTCCGCAAGTCTGATCAGCTTTTTATGTCCTATGCCAAGACCTTCTTTGGTAAACCTGTCTCAGAAGTGACTATTGCTCGCTGGATTTCACAATGCATTGGGCCAGGCTTACTCAGATAGAGGTTTGTCTCTTCCAGGAAAAGTGAAGGCACATTCGACCCACTCTATGGCTACATCAGCAGCTTTTTGGTCTAGGGTCTCTTTGGATGATATTTGTTCAGCTGCTACTTGGGCCTCATCATACACCTTTAGCTTTCATTATAAACTGGATTTGGTCTCTAGGAGTAGAGTATCCTTTGGCTCTGTGGTACTCCGGAATATCCTTCCGTGTGGCCCTCCCAAGAGTTAGGTAGCTGGGGACTCTGTCCCACAGGTTGAAGACCAAATAAAGTAAACTACTTCAGATAAAGAAGTTATGTACTCACCATAACGTTCCATCTGAGTAGTTCTACTTAATTTATCTTCAACTGTTCCCCACCCTCCTTCCCCCTAACCTTATCCTTTGGGATTTGACACGTCCTTTGTACCAGACAATTGTTGATGGGATCTTTGGTTCTGTCAGGGCTAAAGTTCTTTTTTGATGTTGATGTTGGAGGATAAGGTGTTATTAGGTCGGGTATCTGTTACATGTTGGGCAGCAAACTCGATCTGAAGGGAGACAGGGGCATTGTGGGTAAGGGGAGGAGCATGGAGCTCGGGGCTGTAGCTGGAAAATGCGGCCATGTCGGATCCAATATGGATCTGAGGAGACCCACAGGTTGAAGACAAGTGAAGTAGAACTACTCAGATGGAATGTTATGGTGACTACATAACTTTTTTTTCTTTCTATTCCAGGAAATTGGGTTTGGCTAAGCAAACCATCTCCTCTTAGATTTCTAAGGCCATTTCCTTTTGCTATTCTTTTTATGGTAAGCAACTTTCTTTTCCTGTTTGTGCTCTTTTTGCCAGGGTTATAGTCTCTTTTGGCGATTTTTTCAAGTGTCTGGACATTAGATCCATTTTGGAAGCTGTAACTCGATCCTCTGTATATATCTTTACTAAACATTATCAGTTAGTTGCATGTGATTTCTCGGGCCAGAGCTAGTTTTGAAAGGGGCATCCTGCAGAGGCTATTGGAGGGCTATTTTGTGGTTTCCTCCTTCCATCCTGTCCAGTAGGTTTTGTCCTCTCCCATTTGTAAAGAGTACAGCAGCAGTGATAAGGAAAGACATAGTACAATTGTGCAAGATCTTACCAGAACAGTAGATGGTCCTACTTCACACTGTTACAGTATTCTGGCCTCTCTCCTTCCCCCAATTTTTCTATGTGGCTTTCCCTCTGGCTGAGGGGTCCATCTTTTTCTTCCCTTTCTGGATGTACATTACATTTCTTCTCCTCTCAAGTTGCTCTAGTTATTCCAGGGCATTTCATTTCTGAGGATTAAGCACTCATACATCACTTATGTACCCTACACTTCAAACGTAGGACATGCATTTGACATACAGCACCTGGAAGGAGTTAAGGCTTTGGTATGCTGGTTGGATATTCAGCTATCCTCGGTAGGATATCTCATTTGTAAAAAAAAAAAAAAAAAAAAAAACTGCAACAGTGAGAAGTAGGACATTTACTGTTGAGGTAAGATCTTAAACGGTTTACTATCAAAAATTCGAAAAAAAAAAAAATATACAGAACTTCGAATATTAACATCGGAAATGAACATTTCCGTATGCACCTAATGTCGAAAACAGCTGTTAATTCATTTTCAGCAATTAACAGCACTCCCACCCTTCCCTTAACTCCCTACCTAACTAGCCTACACTCACATCTATGCAGGGGGGCAAGCCCCCATGCACCCCCATGTGGGGGGCTGCACCCCCCACACCCCCCTAACTTAATATTCCAACTCCGAGATCGCACTACAGTGAGGAAAGGGATGTATTTCCCTAACCGCACTGTACCGCGATCCCCTTACATGAGCGAACGTTATAATTGCGATTGCACAGTCCATTCGCAATGATAACGTTCGCTCACATAACCTGCCGAACTATGAAGTATTCGAACATATGTTGTTCGACTACTTCATAGCCGTGCAATTGCACATCGGCATTTTGATAGTAAACCATCTTAAACATCTGTACATTCATAGGCATGTACTAGACTGACTACAGAGCCCTTTTTAAGCCTAGCTATACATTCCAAAAGTATCTTACAAGCTTAGTGATCTTAAGAATATTCTAACGGATACATGTAGGCTAGGGTTTGGGTGGTCAAGTATTTACAGGCAGTCTCAGTCCATTAGGGACATAAGTGCCACACCAGGGGTGGACTTTTGATTCCCCATCCGCAGGTCCAAATTACACTTGAAGTGAGTTACGGGAGAACTCTTTCACACAGATGGGAAACCTTTTCCAGAGAAGGAGTACTGTCTGAGACACATACCGGTCCCTCCAACATGTTCTATTTATGTTGCAAGCAAGGTGCAAGTCCTTAAATCAGGTATCTCTGATGCTGTTTGTTTTACAGATATGTAGAAGGTCCAACAGAGCAGGTTCAAAGGATACCTTTTATGCCAGGCATAGATCACTGCATAACATCCTCTGGGAGACGGAGTACAAGATTAGAGCTTTGATGTGATCTGTGTAGAACATGTTGTTTATGCCTTGTATCCTTTTTGTGAGAAACCTCTCTTGATGCTTCAGTTGTTGCATGTGCTTGATCACGTACATAACAAAAGGAGATATGTACTCAGTGACTGGTCTGATAAGGGATAAATACAGTGGAACGATGACTTCCCTGGACCTAGATGCCATACTTTTGTTTATAAGTTGCACAACATGGAATGATTTCCTTTCTACCATGGACATGTGATGATTGAAGGCCAAGTGACTGCCTACATGTGTCCCCAAATCCCTGACCACTGATTCTACTCTTAGGGGTATATTTGCAATGATGTAGTTTCTAGGGGTGGCCAACTTCCTGAAGGATGCTATTATGCATTTCTTAGCAATGAGTTTCAGACCATGGCTCTGACACCAGTTATTTGTCTGAGTCAGCTGTTCTTGGAGAATTTTTGTATTTTGGGGGATTCTGTGACTTCACCTAGTTTACAGTCTTCAAGCAAACATGGGCAACCAGAGGGCCTTGATATTGGCCTTAACTTCAGAGAAGCAGATGATAAAAAGGAGTGGACCCTGCACAGAGCCCCGAGGGACTCCACTAGTAACCAGCCTGTTTGTGGAGGTGAACTGTTTGAGTCACCAGGCTAACCGTTGGGTGACGTAAGGGTTATATCTAATTCCTTGAGTTTATCTACAGTGCCCAAATGAGGTATTGTATCAAATGCCTTGTCCAGCTCAAGGTAGGCAGTATGCACTGTTTTGCCTCATCCATTCCCTGGTGGACTTCTCAAAGAAGTCCATGAGGCTGAGGAGGCTGAGCAGACATGATCTGCCCTTGACAAAACCAAACTGGGTTGGATCCAATGTCTGAAGATTTCTTGTGCTATTGTTAATCATTTCCATGGCTTTGCATACAAAGAAGCAAGGCACGCACGGTGGACTATGGTGCACGGTCCAAACCAATAGACACAGAACCAAGGAGGGACCAGCACACATGACAGCAGATATAAAAATATTGATTTTATTCCAAGGTAGCTAAAAAGCTGCCTGCCATAAAAGTAACAGACCGGTTTCGGCTTTTAAAGCCTTTATCAATGTTATATTTTCTTTTCAAAAAGTTGATTTCCAAAACAGCATCACATCCTGGTACTCTTTATATACACTTCATTTAAAGTGGTATACTCCTGCCATAGATAGACAGGCTGATCTGACACAGTCAAAACTTGGATCATATAAACACCAATACAAATGAATATAAGAAATTTAATCAGACATAGAGATCTTAAGAAAATTTTCTAAGTCCCTAAAGAATAATTTAAACTAATAATAAATTGCAAAAATGCAAATATAATATATTATTCAAAGCCATGAAAAAGCTTGTATTTGGCCAGGACTCAGTTATAAATCTGAATTTATAAGATGTCATGTATCATTTGGGCTTGAATGAATGACCATATGTAACATGAAGTATGTCTCAATATCATGAGTGGTACAAGTATGTACAGCTAACCCAAAAATATATTGAAAATTTATAAAATTATTGCCTAAATGTACCTTCATGTACTTCACCTTCATTCAATCCTGGTTTGAAAAATGCACCAAGATTTGTAATCCACTTACTTTCCATATTGTTTAACCTGGTATGCCATCCCATCTTAAAATTTCTGTGAAGTTGAATTTTGTCTATAATAATAAACCTGAAAGAGGCACCTGTGTGATTTTTACTATGTTTGTATAGAGCATTTGTTATTCGTCTATTTCTAATGGAGCTTAAATGTTCACTGATTCTTATTCTGATGGGTCTAGAGGTCTGACCAACATAAAAGGCCGAACAGGTACAATAGGCCAGATAAATAACCCAATCAGAGCTGCAATTTGCAAAAATGTTAATATTGTAAACCTTGGAAGTGTTTTTGCTGGTAAATTCCTTTGTTTTATAAATGTGCTGGCATGCACAACAATGTCCACAAGGATAGCAGCCCACTAGAGGGTCCCCAAAAAGTGTTGTTTGTATTGTAGAAGATGGTGTGAATCTTTTATAATGTGTTAAATGAGAATGGATGGTACACCCTCTGCGGTAAGAAAAAGCACATTCATCTGGGAGAATGTCATTAAGAAATTAGTTTGATTTAAGTATGTCCCAGTGTCTACTAACGATCTTTTATAATGTGTTAAATGAGAATGGATGGTACACCCTCTGCGGTAAGAAAAAGCACATTCATCTGGGAGAATGTCATTAAGAAATTAGTTTGATTTAAGTATGTCCCAGTGTCTACTAACGATCTTTCTAAACCTAGATGTGTTGTTGCCATAAGTGGTGACTAATCTGATGGGTTGTTGACATTGGATTCCATCATCCTCTTGTGATCTGTTGTATTTCAATAAATCCGATCTTCTGCTGGTCTTAATTTGGGTCACCGTGTTGGTTAGATGTTCCAATTTATATCCTCTGTCAATAAATCTTGCTGTTAAATCCTGTGTTTGTGCAGAATATTCTACATTTGTGGAGCATATTCTTTTGAGTCGCAGAAATTGAGACTTTGGGATGTTGCTGATGATGTGGCGAGGGTGAGAGCTGGCGGCATGAAGTAAAGTATTGTATTGTGGAAATTTTCTATGTATGGATGTGGCCAAGGTGTGGTTAGGTAATCTTTTAATCGCAACATCCAAAAAGACTATTTCATGATATCCAGTATTGGCTGTGAAATGTATGTCAAAGGGGTTATTGTTAAGGTATGCAACAAATTTAGATAATTCATCCATACCAGCCCGCCACACCAACCAGCAATCATCCAGATATCTGTGCCAGATATCCAAATTACCAATGTGAATATTGTGTTGGACATCATATATGAAGGCCTGTTCAAAATATCCCATAAACAAATCTGCGTAAATCGGGGCAAAGGATGCCCCCATAGCTGTACCTTTAATTTGCCAATATAGATTGCCTTCAAAATAAAAGATATTTTTTTGTAGTACGTATTCTGTAAGTTTAATCAAAAAATTGTTAAATCCAGTGGGATATAGATTGGATTTGTTTAGCCAGTAAGTCACCGCCATTATACCAGCCTTGTGAGGAATACTAGTGTATAAAGAGGATACGTCCAATGTGCATAACAACCAATCCTCTTCCAACTGAGAGTCTTCAATGATGTTCAGAAACTCTGTGGTGTCTTGAATACGTGATCTAACCATGCTAAGTAGTGGTTTCAGATGTTCTGTGAGAAAAGCAGATAAGGGTTCTGTAAGTGATCCTCGACCTGATACTATGGGTCTGCCTGGTGGATTGTGTAGATCTTTATGTATTTTGGGTATTAGATATAAGTATTGTGGCATTGGTTCATTTACCTTAAGTTGCCTAGCAACTTGTGTAGTAATAATGCCCTTCTCTACTGCCAAATCTATAAAGGAATCAATCTCAGATTTGAAGTTAGGTGTAAGATCCACTACCATCTGTATGTAAAATTGTGATTGGGATAATTGTTTGAGTGCCTCATCCTTATATTTGGAATGATCCATTACAACAATACCACCACCTTTGTCTGCTGGAGTGATGACTATCTCCTTATTTTGCATACAAGACTTGTCAGGGTTATGGGTCTGTAGTTTCCAAAATCTGTAGGTGGCCCATCCTTGCGCTGAGGGATAACCATTGCATTTCTTAGTTCACTTGGTATGAAGCCTGTCTGGAGGCTGTGGTTAAGTAGTGACTCTAGTGGTCCTGATAGGTACTGCTTCATGCTGTTTAAGAGGCATTGTGGAATATTATCGGGCCCACTGATGCATTATTCTTGGCCTTGGAGAGTGAGTTGCGCACCTTCTGTCTAATGATTATTGGGGGGTTATGTTCATTGGTATTTCCAGAGGGGTGGCTAGGGGCGAAAGGGGTAAAGTTAGAGCTGTATTTGTCTGTCAGTAGATTTGCTATGGCTTTCTGCTCAGTGTAGTTGTCTCCATTAACAGTAGTTCTGCACATTCTTGTGTATTGCCTTTGAGACTGCAGACATAGCTAAAGACAGCCTTATATTTGCCCTTGGCCTGGGTGGTTATTTTTACCTCAATTTTGGCGTTTTTAGACTTGATTTGTACCAAGAGTTGGTTGTTTAGATTGATGAAAGATTTTTTTATTCTGCTGGAAGTCACATTTCCTTATTTTTGCTATGACTTTCTTCCTTTTTTGTACAACCTATTTATATTGGGATTATACGAGGGTGGTGGTTTTATGTTTGTTTTGTGTTTATTCCTGGAAGATCCAGCTGTTTCTGTGCATCTGTTGATATACTTTTCTTTTTGTTTCAAAGAACTGCTTTATGACTGGAACTCACCAGAAAAGACATTTCACTGTGTGTGTGTGTGTGTGTGTGTGTGTGTGTGTGTGTGTGTGTGTGTGTGTGTGTGTGGGGGGGGGGGGGGGGAGGGTAGTAGGCATATGTACTATCTGGTCCGTGATGATTGTGTTAACAAAGTCTAGGAGTCTCTGGGCCTACATGTTTGCAGCCATGTATAATTCCCAGTTTAAAGTAGGGTAGTTAGTCGTCCATGAATATGGTATTGGGCAGAATGGTGTGTGACTCCAGTAAGTTTAATGATGTGCTTTTGGTTTCTGGGGTCATAGACGGAAACCTATAGCTGATTAGGAAAGAATAGAACAGATTTCCCCAGACCACCTTGTGGGTGTCAGAAATAAATTTGTTGGCTTTTATATCACAGAAAAAGGGAGGTGTACAAACAAACAAGGAGTGTGCAGGTGTCTCTCCACATTATACTGTCTATCCTCATGAATTCCATGGCATGGGGAAGGTGACTGTCTACTGGGGCATCTTAAATCTCTGGATATCAGACATGATAATTGAGTGTCCACCTGCAGCATAATCTGTCAAGTAATGAATCATATTAAAGCACTTTTCTTGTCCAAACATCTATGGTTATGGTGAGTGTGCTTACACAAGTGTATTTTTATTCCTAACAAATAACCAAAAGGTGGAAGGTGCTGAAAGTACTAATAATCGAAAAAGAAGCACCAGGTCATCAACGAAGGTGCAAACAGTTTATTGGGCTAAACACAAAATTCACCACAGCAATCCACATACGCAGTATATAACACATCAACGTTTCGTCAATCCTTCATCAGAAAATACATAAACACATTTTTACCCACAAGTCTACTACTTAAATACACTTAATAAATTGTATTATTATTTATTATATTTAAATGTATTTAAGTAGTAGACTTGTGGGTAAAAATGTGTTTATGTATTTTCTGATGAAGGATTGACGAAACGTTGATGTGTTATATACTGCGTATGTGGATTGCTGTGGTGAATTTTGTGTTTAGACCAATAAACTGTTTGCACCTTCATTGATGACCTGGTGCTTCCTTTTCGATTATTTTTATTCCTGTCATTACTTGTGGAGCTCTGAATTGTGCCAAAGCCTTGGTTTGTAAAGCAGTTCCTTAAGAGGATTCTGTATCACCATCTATCATTGAAAAACCCCCTCTCCTAATTGAAATTTGAGTCACGTTATCAACAGACTTGCTCTTTACCATTTGAACCTGCTAGTTAAGCAGCATTGAAGTTTCTTAGGTTCATAGGTGTTTACAAGGCTAACAACCACAAGAGTCTTTTTAAGCCTAGCCATACATCGCAAATCTCTGACAAGTTCTGGTACCCTTGATAAGTTGAAGTAGGGGCTTGGGAGGTAAAACATTTAATAGTAGGGCCCTAGGAGATGAACCATTTTTTAGGCTGCATGTGTCCATTAGAGACATAGGTGCCAAACCAGGGATGAATTTCCTGTTCCCCATTCAGTAGTCCAAGTTACATTTGAATTGGGTTAGGGAGGAACTCTGCTTCACTTGGATGGGGAGCCTGTTCCAAAGAAGGAGTAGTCTCTGGGAAAGAATCAAACCCAGTACCTTGTGTCTGTGAGGTAAACACCTTAACCATTATGCCAACTTCCAAATTAATGTCTGTCTGTCTTACAGCATCATCTGCTGCTTCACTATAATTGAGTACCCTTTAGGAATAGCCCATGTTTCCTCCACAGACTTGTATCAGAGTTGTCTGCAAACCCTTCCATTTATCTTTATTTATTTACCCTGAGAAGAGACCATAACAAAAGGGCCTGAATATGTTCTGCCAGTTCACGAAGCCAGAGAGGCACATGAGTTTGTAGAAAGTTTAAGAAAACAGGACATCTGATCTGATGTTGTCCTTTTCATTCTTCCTCACTGATGGGTTATGGATCCAATTCTCAGATCTGTCTCGGCCGCATTTTCCAGATTTCAGATCCTAGTCTTGAGCACCTCCCTCTTCCCATAATGCACTGCACCATCCTTAGCTCCTCAGATCTCATTTCCCGGCAGAAGTGCTACTACAGAAGATTCCGAAATTTCGAGCTGTAAGCACTTTGGTATTTTTTTGTATTCCTTTTTATATTTCTATCATATAAAATTTGGTTATTGGTTGATGGTCCCTATCCTCCCTCTCAGTCGCTTAGCCATACTTCGTCAGTCTTCTTTGGATTTTCTTCTCTTTATGTTTGATTGACGTCTTCATGTTTGCTGCCTGGCTTTCTGACAGCTTCAGTGCTGGTAATTTTTTTGACTGTTTTTTTTCCCTTGTTTTCCATGTTCCTCCCACGCTATTGGTTTCCTTTGTCTGTGTGGTCTGGGTTACCGGCTTGGTTGGTATCTTTCGTCCGGCTGTCTCAGTGCTGCATTGAAGCCTTTCTGTCTTTCGACACTGATCCCACAGCCCCACTCTAGCTTGGAGTGCAGCTTGTTCCTTTGCTGTTTTCTATTGTAACTTCCTGGTCCAGCCCTTGCATCTCTGTGTGTAATTCGCATTGGGAGATAGTGATTGGGTCACCTGCCTTGGCCATCTTTGAACACATGTTGATCAGATTCTTCAGTTTGTTTTTTCTTTTAGTGTCATCAGACAACTAATGGATGTGAACGGCTTGACTTCTCAGGTTTCCCACTCTCTTCCTCCTAACCGATTCAGTCTGTTATTTAGTGCCGTGTCGATCTGCTTGCATACTTCTCATCCGTACAGATTTTCACAGAATGACCAGATGATCTTCGTGTTTCACTGTTGCAGTCATCACATTTGGGGTTATCTGCTTGCAGTAGCCCTCATTTGGCCTGATTAACAAAGTCTTGGGTATTGCGTTGGCTGCTGTCCCTTCTCCCATGACGTCATGTCGTCAGGGGTATAAAACATGCAGCCATTACATCAGTCTTTCTTGCCGTGCGATGCCCGAAGCAGAAGCAGTTCGCAAGTGCCGGTCAGCCGACTCCTGAAATTTTCATTTTCGAGTTTCAGAACTGAAGTCTTCAACTAAAAGCTAAGTACCCTGTTGGGGAAACTTTTTCTTACTCTAAACCGATGTCAGTAAAAGTAAATAATTGCATTACTTGTGGAAAGTGAATACCTCATGAAGATTTTAATTCGTACTGTATTCCTTGCCAAGGCCCTGACCATGACGTACCTCGCTGTTGGTTTTGTGCCTTATTTAAACCATGAGCTATCTGTCGTCGGTATATTTACGCTTCTAAATATTTTGCTGCTTGGTTCAGTTATCCTGATATGTCTACGGTAAACCATCCGACTACTGACATTCCGACAAAACGCAAAGGTAGAGGCAGAGACAGGCTGCCTAGGTCCAAAGCTACCGACGATGCTTCTCCTAAGCCAGTCGCCAGTTTGCCGGTACTCAGTGAGGCGCTTTCGCAGCCCATGATACCCGCTACTTCAGATTCACAGGCCTCTACTGAGATCCATTCGGAGTCCAGTATGCCGCGAGATGCTTCAACTGTGGAACCTGCGGATGTCTCTACCTTGGATGGGTCCGGAACCGCTGTGCAGGCACCAGCTTCTGAGGGTGTATTCAGGCCTACTGATTTGCATATTAAACCAACGCCATCTTCTTCTTTAAGTCCTAAAACCCGAACCATGCCTAGAAAACTGATGCCCAAACCGTATGGTCAGGCCTCTATGCCTAAAAAACAAATTATAAGAATGGCTGAAGACATTATTACTTTAATCAGGGGAAGCCAGCCTTCCCCCTCTAAGAAATGTAGGACTGAGTTTGCTTATGATATTTCTGAACAGGATTCTGAATTTTCTGTTTCCTCTGATGACCAGGATTTACCCTTATCTACCTATGAGGATTCTGATGCTGAGGACTCTATTCCCTCTGCTCCCCCCCCCCCACCCCGAGGATTTCCCTTTTGGTGAAACCTTGCATACTCTCAGGGAGCATTTTTGTTGGGAAAGTCAGGATTTCTCTGTTTCTAAAAAGAGGCTTAGGGATTTCTTACTCCTGCCCCAGCACAAGCCTTTAACCATACCTCCTGTACTAGGCATTGTTGATGATGCATTTTCGGAATCTAGCTTGGCCCCCTGACTCTCTACCTCCTGCTCCCAGAAAACCTGATAGATATTACAGGGTCCCGGACTCTCACAAGTTCCTTTTTGAAAGTCTTACTGCGGATCCTGAGGCCATTTCACAGGGACCCAAGGGCATTAAAGCTACTACTGCTAAAAATCCTACCTCCTCTGGTAGAGCTCCAGGGCGCTGGACAGATGGGGTAAGAAGGTATACACTTCTGCAACTTTGGCCATTAGGGCCTTAAACTGCCAGTTTCATATGTTAAGTATCAGCAGCATGTTATCGTATTGCTTAAACAGAAAATTATGTTGATTCCTGATTGTGCTGAAAATAAGGATTTACAGGATTTTACTGCATTCAGATGAACAAGTTGGAAAACATACTCTGCACTAGAGGCATCTTGCAGGGCTGCTGTAACTGGGTCTGTACTTAGAAGGCATGCTTGGCTTAAGGAGCAATCCTTGCCAGATCATGTTAAAGTGAAATTACTGAATGCTCACTTAAACCAGGACCACCTGTTTGGCAACAAGGCAGAAGAAGTTCTTAAAAAGATGGAGGAAAAAGCTAAATCTATGCAAACTGTTAAAGATTTTTTACAAGTACAACCTCCAAGTTTTAGTAGGCATTGACCTTCCAAAAATTGGTCCTTTCCTGCCTCTTCCAGACCTTCACAGTCCAAACCCAGATCCAGCAGAGCTCCCAGGCTTCAGTCCCAGGGTACACACAGGACTAAGCAGTGTGGGGGGGGGGTCTCCACTTCCAAATCTGGGAATAATAAAACTCCTCCTATGGTAAACTGTCTCAATTACTTCTTTTTAAAACTTCCAAGCACTTCTCAGCTGACTGCCCCTTTGGGGGGAAAGATTGCTCTTCATGCAAAGAACTGGGAGCTCATTACCTGGGACAAATGGGTTTTAAATATACTGTGTCCCAGGGATACAGATTTCACTTCCACACGTTACCAACACCAAGCGGGTGGTTAGATCTACCCCCAAATCGGTAGGCAGAGGCCCAAAAGCAAGCACTCCCTCTCTTAAGCATGGGGGCTATTCAGTTGGTACCAGAAGAGGAAAAGGGCAAGGTTTTTACTCAAGACTTTTCCTGGTACCCAGAAAAGACAATTCATGGCATCCTATCCTGGACCTGTCTACTCTAAACACCTTTTTGGTGATTCCCCAAAATTCAAGATGTTGACTCTTCACCACTTGCTCCCTATGCTAGGCAAAGATGCCTGGTTGGCAACACTAGATTTAAAGGAAGCATACCTGCACATCCCAATCAGGGAATCTTGCAGAAGATGCCTACGCTTCAAAGCAGGCTACACGCACTGTCAGTTCTCTGCACTGCCCTTTGGCTTATCTACTGCGCCGAGTTTTCACAAAGTGCCAAGCTCCAGTCATTGCATTTTGCAGGCAAATAAATATTCAAATATACCCATACCTGGACGATTGTCTAATTCAGGCAGAAAGCCAGGACATACTTTTGAATTATCTGGCCTTTGTACAAAGGGTTCTAACTTGTCTGGGTTACACCATAAACGAAAAGAACTCACACCTGGTACCCTGTCAACAAATTATATTCTGGGAGCAAGCTTGAGTACAACTTTCCAGATGGCTTTCCTTACGCCAGAGAAACAAATTCATTTGACAACCTACTTCAAACAAGTGGCCACCAAAACACTGCTATCTGCAAGGCAAATACTTCAAGCCTTGGGGTTCATGGCCTCCTACTTTCTTCTAATTCCATATGCAAGACTGCATATGAGGAAACTACAACAGTATCTAAAAAGCCTATGGTGTAAACATTATCAGGATCTAGAAGCAATGATTCCTATCATACATTGCTTACGTCTAGAGTTCCTTTGGTGGGCAGAAGCCTGCCACCAAAGCAAGGAACTACCATTCACACAACCCCTGCCGCCCAAACCCTAACAACAGACACATCAGACTATGCATGGGGGGCTCACCTGGCAGGGAAGTGCATTCAGGACAAATGGAACCCAAGTGAAATGCACCTGTATATCAATCAAAAAGAAATGTTAGCTGTACAGAATGCTCTGACAGCCTTCAAGGACCACATTCTTCCAGGACAATTAATGGTAAAGATGGACAACACCACTGTTAATGTGGTACATAAACAAGCAGGGGGGTACACATTTTTACCCCCTCTGCAGACTAGCCATGACATTGTGGAACACAGCCTTGAGCTACCAAGTGCATCTACAAGCTCAGTTCCTGCCAGGAAAACTAAATAGACTCTCAGACAAACTAAGCAGAAACCTCATGGACCCACATGAGTGGAATCTGGAACCAAGGATTTTCAACTTGTTGACAACCAAATGGGGGAGCCCAGATATAGACCTGTTTGCCTCCCCCCAGAACTGTCAATTGGACACATTTTGCACAAGGACTCCCCACAAATAAGCTTGGAAAGTGGATGCTCTGTCCTTCAGCTGGAAAAACCTATTAGTTTATGCCTTCCCTCCCCTGCCTCTGCTCTCCAAAGTACTACTAAAGATCAAACAAGACAAACCAAGGACAATTTTGATTGCACCAAACTGGCCACACCAACACTGGGTACCCCCTCTTGCGCAGTGCGTCACTGTTGGCCCCATGGCACCTGCTTCAGACTCTTACACTATTGTTTCAGCAGGAGAACCAGATTCTTTACCCTTAGCTTCAAACACTGAACCTAGCAGCCTGGCTAATTACCTAATCTCTCCTTTACCATCCTTCAGTAAACCAGTGATGGATATCATTTTAGAGGCAAGGAGGTCTAGTACTAGAAAATCTTATGCTGAAAAATGGAAAAGATTCTGTGCCTGGAACCAATCTCAAGGGATGAGCACAACAGTGCCCAATTTACCTCAGATTTTACAATACTTAACTGAGATGCTTCACAAGGGCCTGTCTTTCTCCGCCATCAAAATTCATGCCTCAGCCATTTCAGCTCATTATAACACAGAATCTCCCCTCTTCTCTCATCCACTGCTCAAGCAGTTCCTCAGAGGGGCCAAAAATTCACAACCATCCAGGAGAGCTACAACTCCAGCCTGGGACCTTAACCTTGTTTTGGAAAAACTCATTCTTCCTCCTTTTGAGCCAGCTGCTACTAAAGACATAAAATTCCTTTCTTGGAAAACAGCTTTCCTTTTAGCAATCACTTCAGCAGGAAGGATATCTGAATTACAGGCCATTATGGCAGTGGATCCTTTCATCATCTTTCATGCAGACAGGGTGTCCCTCAGGACCAATCCCTCCTTCATGCTCAAGGTGGTATCCAGTGTGGCCCTTAATCTGTCCATTCATTTGCCAACCTTCTTTCCTAATCCACAGAACAAAGGGGAATGGATACTGAACTCCTTAGATGTGCACAGTCAACTTAGATTCTACTTGGACAGGACCAAACCACAAAGGAGATCTGAACAACTGCTGGTGGCATTTGCTGCAGGGGCAGAGGGAAAGGCTATTTCAAAGAAAACCATCTTCAAATGGATAGGCCATTGCATTCATTTCTGCTACAAGCACCATGGAAAACATATCCCACAGGGGATCAGACCCCACTCAACCAGGGCTGCATCTACCTCTACAGCCTTTCTCAGAGTCGTCCCTACCAGGGACATCCTAGAAGCTGCTACCTGGAGTTCTGTACATACTTTCACCAAGCATTACAGGCAAGCACGGAAGGGCTGTGGCTGACTAAGTTTGCAGACAACTGCAAACTGGGTGCTATAATAGAGTCTCCGGCCGACATGGAGATCCTCCAGAAGGGCCTAAATGAGACTGATGCATGGTGTCAAAGCCATGGTCTCAAGCTAAATGCAAAAAAATGCATAGTAATCCCCTTTGGAAAAAACAGAGTACCCGCAAACTACAACATAGGAGGTAATCCCCTGAAATCTGAAGAAGAAATAAGGGATCTAGGGACCCAAGTAGATAGCCAGCTTTCCTTTGACAACCATGTTGCCAAAGTGGTTAGAAAATCCTTCTATGTGACCCATCTGATCATGAAAGGGTTCGCATCAAGATCTAAGGATGTAATGGTGCCCCTCTACTCTTTCCTCATCAGACCCATTATTGAGTACAATGCACCAATTGGAATGTACCTGGCTAGACATCTCCAGCAGCTGGAGAGACCACAGAGGTACCTAACCAAGAGAATTAGTGGCCTCAAACAGTTGCCCTATGCAGCACGACTGAAAAAGCTAAGACTGTTCTCTGTTGCATACCGCTTTCTCAGAGGCGATCTCTGTCTAACGTACAGAGCCATGTCCAACCCAGAATTGTTGAACATGCTCCATCTTAGCAAAACCAAATCTACTCGAGCTACACGCTCTAAGGATATAAACCTCAACACAACAATGAATTGAACATGCTGGAGGGATAGATTCCCTTCACAGAGACTTCTCTTACTATGGAACAGGGTCCCGATCTACATAACACAGAGCCGCTCACTATCACTCTTCAGGAGGAACCTTGATGAGTGGATGGGTAACAGAAAGTTCACGCCGGGGATCACACCAACAGCACTACTAGATAGGGGCCCAAGGTACTAGCTGCTAGTACAAGGATCTAGGGAACTACTAAAGGGGTGGTGAATACCGCACAATGTGGCTGGGCTAATATATGCCTTCAGGCAGATAGCTCAGTACCAACCTATGAACCTATTACAATCTGCCAATTTTCTCTAAATCCAGAGCTGGCTTTGCCACTGCAATATTGCAGGGCCTTATAGCTGGTCCTAATGCTATCTAAATTCCTTCTCCCCATCCATAGCTTTGGGAATCTACCCAAATATGATGACTGCAACAGTGAAACACGAAGAACATAGTACAGTTGTGTACACTTACCATAAATGTAGATGTTCGAGTTTATTCACTGTTGCAGTCCTGGTTACCCTCCCTCCAGTCCCCTTACTTCTTTTGGTTATACCTCTACCCTCCTTTACTATGCTCAAAAGCTTTTTGGTGTATTTGCTTTTTTGTTGGAGGTATAACCTTGTATATTTATAGATTTAATTGCTTCCCATTATGGGGACACCTGACATCTGGGGCAAGAAAAACTGATGTATTTGCGTCGGCTGCATGTTTTATACCCCTGACGACCTGACGTCACAGAAGAAGGGACAGCAACTGACGCAGGACCCAAGACTTTGTTAATCAGGCCGACTGATGGCTACTGCAAGCAGATAACCCCAAATGTGATGACTGCAACAGTGAATACACTCTAACATCTACATTTATGGTAAGTGTACCCAACTGTACTATCTTCAGTGTTTTCCTGATAAAATTTGTGGTTTTCTGACAAATTGCTAGGATGATCTGAGGATTGTTCCTTTAGAGGCTCAACCCCCTTTTAAAAAAATCGGAACCATCATGAGTTTCTCAGATCGGTTTCCCTCCGGATCAGTTCTTCTGGGCTCTACCTTTGGATCCCCAAGCTCTCTTGGATCTGAAGGGTAGCTATTATAACTCTCCCTGCTTACTTCTCCATCAGATCCTTGTTTGCGGATCCAACTGACTGGAGGTCTTTTGGGGAGGTGTGCTGTTCGGAACTGCCTCATCTCAGATCCGGTCTGTGGGGGATGTGCCCTTCTAGGATCCGATGGTTGATGTTGGTTGTGGCTGTTCTGTTCTCGGGTCTGGTGTCTATGGATCTGGAGTTTGGAGCAAATGTTTGTCTTTCAGATCTGAGATCTTGTATCTGATGTATGGAAAGTCCAAAACAGCTGAACTGTTTGTTTTTTCAGGATCAGAAGCCTATGGATCCAGAGCTTTTGAGCTGGTAAATGTCTCCTTGGAACTGAGAGGTTAGGATCCGACAGATAGCAGATCTAATGCAGAAATGGGACTTCTCGGATCCTGTGTCTTCGGACCAGGAGTGCTCTACTAACTTTGGGCTACCCTTGGATCCGAGACAATCCTTGGCTCTGATTATCTTTTTTTTTTCTTGCTTTTAAAAACTAAATAAACACTAATGTATTTATTCTGAATAGGTAGCAGCACTTTTCCAGTTATTCTCGCATCCTCGATTCTAGCAGTTAGTGCAGGGGACTAAAATTCCATACTATAGTCTTTGTCCAGATTTATAACATTGAAAGGTTGATTGGTTGGCCTTCTCTCTCTCTTAACAGGAAGCATGATGGCTTGATAGGAGAGTCTGTGCTGTAAGCTCTGGGGCAAGGTGTGAGAGCTGACCTCCAAACGCTACCTCGGTGGAGTTCCTCTTTCCCTTACATCTGGAAATATTCATCCCTGGTTTGACACCTATTTTTCTAATGGACACAGGCATTCTGCAAATGGTCATCTCCTAAAGCCCCTTCTTACTCTTGTCTAGGGTATCAGAACTTGCCAGAGATTTGGTATGCATGCTAGGTTTAAAAAAAGCCCCTATTAACGTTAGCCAAACATCTATGAACCTAAGGAGTGGATTTCTGGTCAAATCCACTCGGTCACAGCTCCAGGGGATGGATTCTGTCAGACTGCTTTTTCTATTATACCTCATAGATGGGTTTACCTCAGAGAATTGTGCTTATTTGTAGTTGGCAAACCCCTACATATTCCCACCATGGAGTCTGCCAGTTTTTCTATCCCTAGAGCTACGGCCCAACTCTAACCTGTCCTTTTTCCTAACCTTCTTAGGACTCACACAACTGGAGACATCTTTCTCCTCCTTTGTCTCTCTCCCCCTTTCCAGTTGCCAGGACTTGCTTTGAACTAAAGTGTTCTTCCTTCCTAGATTTGACAGTCTAGCTGAATATTTTGGTGGCGACCTGTTCCACAGTATTAGGGATGATAATTAAACCCAGCGCGTCCTTTCATAAGTTTGCTCCTATGACAAATCCCAAATATCTTCCTAGCTATCGGTCCAGTTACCCCTTAGGAATCCCATGTGTGCTCTGCTGTTTTATCTAATGGATCTCTAAGACCTTCCTTACCCTTTCTTGGTTGAGCTTCCTTAAGCAATTAATTCTTCCTTAGACTCCTTTCGCAGGAAGATGCCAAGGAATGTTCTCCTCGACCAACTATTGCGTTGCCCTCTTGACGTACTTCAGGATCTCTCATCCCTTATATAGAAAAAGACTCTTCTCAGTCAGTTAGCCTTGACTATACCATGTTTTCAGATATTTTTACGATACTATTATTCTTCTGGTAACTCTTTAAAACATCTTTTCTAATGTCTCCTTCAATGACTCTTCCTATTGTAGGGCTGCACTGAATTACCCACTCATCTACTACTAATAAAACAAAGGAACATGACCATGAATGCCACCAGAATTAAAATCTTTCAATTTCCATTCATGTATGCTTCCAGCAAGACTATAAGAATATGAGCATATCATAAAAAAAAAAAAAAAAAAAAAGCCAGTCACTATCTATTCACAGCTCTGTCCTTTGGACTCTCCATGGCCCCAGGCTGTTTACCAAATGCTTGGCGGTAGTGACAGCTCACTTGAGATTCAAAGATCCCAAGTGTTTCAGTATCTGGACGACAGTTTTTTCACTGCCACAACCAGGCATCAACTTCTTCTAACCAGGGATTACTTGTTTTCAGATCACCAACTCCCTGGACATTACTACAAACCTGGCCAAATTGACTGGTTCCTCACTACCCCAACCAGGCATCATCTGCTACAAGCCAAGGATTACCTGTTTCAGATATACAGATCCCTGGGCATTACAATAAATTTGGCAAAAGGAATCTCCCCCACACAGAAATTGGAATTCATAGGCAATCTTTGGATACCACAATCCAAGTAACATCTTTTCCTCTTCATCGCATCACATGATTAACAAATCAGCTGTGGGGTTTCGCTGTCACTTCCATCCCCTCCAGCAAGATTGATCTTGCAAACTCTTAGTTCTATGTCAGCTGCCATAATAACAGTCCCTCTAGCAGGTGGTTTTATGCAAATCCTCCAATGGACTTAGGTGGTTCAGTGGCCCATTCTTTAGCAGCCTCTATTTGTCCGTGTAAAACTCACTCCAATTTACAATCGTCATCTTTACTGGTGGACACAGTCAGACGACCCATTTCTAGGCAGAGCATCTCTTCTTCCTTCTCCCATAACCACAGTGGCCACAACGCTTCCTCTCTGGGGTGGTGGTGCATTTCAAGGAAAAGATAGCCCAAGGCATTTGGTCTTCCCTGAATATCAATGTCCTAGAGATGACAGCAGTCCTTTTAACATTGAGTGCCTTTCAGGACATTCTCCCCCTAGGGACTATTGTGATATATATTGACAAACAAGGAGGAACTTGTTCTTACT
Organism: Protopterus annectens; assembly: GCF_019279795.1. Lineage (NCBI taxonomy): Eukaryota > Metazoa > Chordata > Ceratodontiformes > Protopteridae > Protopterus > Protopterus annectens. Next base: position 1,134,168,387 of record NC_056745.1, read on the forward strand.
TCCTTATGCAGAGAGGCCATAAGGATTTGGAAATGGGCAATGTCTTCAAACCGCTTTCTAATTGCAACTCATATACCAGGGAAATTCAATGCCCTGGCAGACTCAGCAGATCCATTATGGTTCTCTGTGAGTTAGTCCCTCAATCAAACAGGTGCAAATCTGATTTTTTTTAGTCGTTAGGGTCAGCCTTGCAGTGACCTCTTTCCTTCTTCCCTAAACAACAAGTGCAGCAGGTGTTTTGCTTTCATCCCCCCCCCCAGGGGTGTTCCTAAGGAATGCTCTGTTTCACAATTGGGCCCCCGATCTCCGTTATGCCTACCTCCGTTTACTATTGATCCCGAAGTTTCTACACAAAGCAAGCAAGTTGAAGAGCTTTGTCATCCTCATTGCTCCCTTCCATCCTTGTCAAGTATGTTTTTTTCCTTTTTCTAAAGTCTCATATAAATTATCCTCCATGGATTCTGGAGTCCAGTCAGAGTCTTCTATCTCATCCTTCTGAGATCCAGCATTTTAATCTCCATGTACTCCAGCTAAACACATGGTTTCTCCATTTCCATGATAGTATTGATGGTTCAGCCTCGCTCCACTTGTTCTAGTGACATTATGTTGGCTTCCCAGAAGACTTCCACTAAGAAGGTTTCAGCCCTACTTATGCCATCTTTATCTTCTTTCCACTCTTTTTAAGAAGGGGCAAGATTTCTACTATAAAACTACAATTAGCTGCTATATCTAATTACAATTTTGGAAATGAAGCACCTTCTTTGTCAACTTCCACGCTATGCAAACCCTTTATGAAAGGAATCTTTCTGCTCAGAACCCCTGTAAAAGACCCTTTTTCCACCTTTGGATCTCAGTTATTCTTCAGGGGCTGACACAGAAACCATTTAAACATACCTTGTCTTCCAAGTCACCTTGGGTTATTTTTAATAAAGATAGGGTGCTTCTCTGAACCCATTCTTCCTTTAGGCCTAAGGCAGCCGCAGAGTCCAACATTAATCTGTCTGTACAGTTGCTGGTCTTCTTTCCAAAATTTTTCTAACAAGTGCAGATATCGGTTTCATCTCCTTGATGTGCAGAGATAACTACATTTTATCTCCACAGAATGAAATGGTACAGAAAGTCTGACTAGCTTTTTGTATATATTTCTCCTAACCGCTTAGGTCAAGCAATTTACAGAATTACCCCGGCCAATTGGATTGCTGACTATATTTTGCTGATTTATACTAAAAATGATCTGGAATTGCCTCTCCCTCCTAGAACCCGTTCTACCAGATCTATGGCTACCTCATCGATCTTCCTCCAGACTCTCTATGGATGATCTGTTCTGCAGCCTCTTGGTCAAAGACTTGTACCTTTGTCATGCTTTTAACAAAGTGGACATTGTCTCCAGAAGCAGAGCCTACTTTGGTTCGACAATGCTCTGCCATATACTACCTTGAGGGCCTCCCATTAGTTACGTAGCTGGGGACTCTGACCCATCAGTGAGGAAGAATGAAGAGGGCAACATTAGATTTAGGTGTTATGTACTTACCACAACTTGACTTCTGTGTTGTACATTTTCATTCTTCCTCACCTTCCCTCCCAACCATCCCCTGGCCTTGTCACTCCTAGAAGGATCTTGGATGATATAGGAACTTTCATGTTCTTGGCTTGACCCCGAATCCTTCTTTTCTGTCTTATCTCTATAAATCTATGAGTGGTAGGCAGTAAACTCGATCTGAAGAGCTAAGGATGGTGTACTGCATTTTGGGAAGAGAAAGGAGCTTGTGACTAGGATCTGAAGTCTGGAAAATGCAAATGAGATGAAGAAAGAAAATGGACAACACAGATGCCAAGTTGTGATAAGTACATAACTCCTAATTTGCTTCTTTTGTTTCAGGAAGAGAACCAGCATTGCTAAAAAACTATTTCCATGTGAATATCCTGCTGTGTATTATCTTCTGCAGTCTAATTGTTCAGCATTTTTTGGAAAATGCTAATGTCAGAGATCTCTCCACCAAAGAGATACTGCTACAGTTGTTTGTTTTCTCCATCTCAGCTGCATCCAATATGCAGACGATTCCACCCTGATCTGCACGGTCTCCTCCCCATCAGCCCTGCAAACCTTAACCCAGAATACATTTAACACAGTTGATAATTGGCTCTCTAATCACAGTCTTCTGTTGAATCCTAACAAAACTAAACTGCTACTCTTTACCCCCACTAGTAGGTTCACCCCAATTTCCTTTTCTATAATATCGAACAACGGTACCTCTGTTTTCCAGGACGGCCATACTAAGCTCTTAGGGGTAATAGATAATAATCTCAAATTCGATTTGAATGTCAATAAAACTATCAAAACCATTAATAAGAAACTTGGCTCTTGTATAGAAATAAACCTTTTCTAACCCCATTAGCTAGGGCTGCAATCGCTTGCTCTCATCTATTCTCTACCCTTCTATATGCTTCCCCATACTCTCCAACCTGAACAAATCGGAAATTAGTAAGCTCATTACTGTTACAACCATATTGTCAGATTCGCCACCGGGTCCACATATAGGACACATCACTGTCAAAACCTCAATCTCCTAGACTGGCTAGAATTACCAAGCTTACTTCAGTTCTGTCAGCTAATAATATTCTTAACCAACCCGAAAATACCCCCGCTCTTAAAAATATCATAAAACCATATAGTAACTCCAGACCGCTACGCTCATCCAACAAGCTGTTGGTCCAAACACACAAAGCTAATAAGTCAGCTGGTGACTAAGTTGGCAAAACTTGGAATTCACTTCCAGCTAACCTTACCCTTGTACCCTTCTAAGTCTCTTCAAAAAAGGCCTCAAACAGTATTTTAAAATCCACTGGCTCTGTCCCTGTACCAACTCTGATTAATCTCCATATCTACTTCCTTATTTAAACAGTACTATATTCATTTCTTGCTCACAAATGCTTGTTGTAACCTTCTTGTTTTGTATATTATGTTACACCGTGAATCTTGCGAGTCCCTTCATGAGGGCCACACTTTACCTACTTTGTAAATAACTGTTTGTTGTAACGTACTTGTTTTGTATTCTATGACACACTGTTAATCCTGCGAGTCCCTCTTGAGGGCCCCACTTCACTTACTTTATAAATATAATTGGCTTGTATGTGTGATGTTTATCTGTGTAATTGGAGCTTTTCTTCCCGGGCCTCCACTGAAAATGGACATGTATCCAGTCGGACTATCCCGATCAACAAATGTAAAATAAATAAATAAATGCCTCCATTACAGTTATTTGTGGTTGAGATGAAGTGTGATAAAAATCTGAAGTTACGTCAGATTTAAGAGGCACATTTGATGATCTGCAGGATAAGTTATATTACATTACAATTATGTCATGGTTCAAGAAATGTTAAGCATATGTAGTCTGCCCTTTGAGTGCATACAGTGTTCCTTCTACCTGCCCAACTTTACTATCTTTACCTTTTTCTCTTTGTCACCTGTTACATTCCATAATCGGTGCCTCTGTAGATTCTTGCTACACCACTCATTCTGGTAGACTGTTCTTTGGGGCCACAGACCTCTCTGTGAGGTGCTTAAACACATCCAAAGAGACTGTGACACCCATTCTGACAGACTGTTTCTTGGGTCTACAGCTCTTTCTGGGAAGAAGTACTTATACAAATCTAAAGAGTATTTTCTCTTATAACCTGCTGCCTGTGTCTCTCATATTCAGCACAAGTTTTTTGTATCTGCCTGACAATACATCATGATCTTGCATCTCCATATTCTGGCACCCTGTCTGTTCTGGTCTCTGTCTTACCACTGTTCTTTTCCCACCATACATTGTAACCTGGTGGTTTTCAGCATCCTGATATCTCTATTTTTGTATGGCCTGTGTAGGATTGCATATGGTACTGAGGATGTGACTTCACCAGGGAATTACCTTTTTGATTCTGGTGTCTGTCCTCACTTATTTACCACAGCATTCTGATGGCTACTTCTGTTGCACTTTCATTCTACTTATGTTGATCCAGCAGAGATGTCATCAACACTCCAAAATCCTTTTCCTACTGTGTTGCCATCAGTACTACTCCTTCAGCTGTTAATGCCTTGCCATGATTGCTGTGGCCAAGTTGTAGTATTTTGCGTTTGCCTGTATTAAGCTCCAGATGCCACCTTTCAGTAGTTTGGAAGTTATGCAAATATGATTCACACTTTCACCAAGCAATACAGCCTGGATCTTGACTGCAGGAGTTGGGTCTTCTTGGTAGTTTGATGCTTCTGGACTCCGTCATCTGGGCCTCCCCCCATCTCTGTTCTGCAACTCCTTCCTCCTTGACAGTTTTACTGTTCCAGATTCTACCCAGTTGTAGACCCACCAGAGAGTGTCTTTGATGTTAAATGCAATAGATTTTTTTCCATTATCAGTTGATCTACAAGTGGCCCCTCCATGTCAGGTCTCTGGTGCGCTTCCACTATCCTTATGCATTTAGATCATTCCCTATTCATTAGATGTTTTTGGTGTTTCCTGTAACTTTGGCAAACATTTACATCAGTGGTGCACAATGTCCGGCCCCAGGGCCAAATCCGGCCCTCAACGCAACACCATCCAGCCCCCAGAGAGTAACCTAAAATTTCTAAAAAAAAAAGTGAAAAAATGCTATACCTTACTCCAGTTACATACACTTTCCAGCACTCGCTTACTAACCTAATTGACTGCAATTGCGCACACCTCTAATTTTAGCTGCGGAAGTAACTATTCTTTGTTGTTTAGAACTTGTAGTCTGTAAACAGTACTAATTTTCTGCAAGAGTTTGTAATAAGTCATGGCTGCAAGCCAGAATAAAGTTAAACGCAAAGTTGATGTAGAAAACAGGCAATATCATGACTGCTGTCTTAAGTAAAAATGGCAGTCACCGATACCTATTGTTAATGCATAACGACGTACTATGTTTTGAGGTGGCCCACAGATGCATTAAGAATTTGTGTAGTGGCCCTCCCCACAAAAAGGTTGTGTACCACTGATTTACACATATGTTACCAGTAAAAAATGTAGATACCAACTCTTCATTTTTTTTTTCTTGATCTGCAGAAACTGTACTTACTTTGTGATTAAGATGAACTGATGGATTTAGGAGTTAAGGAGATTCTGCTTATGTGGAGTTTGATGTCATGGGATCTGCTGGTGTAGGGCACATGCACTCTATAAGCACAGGAATGCCAGAAAAATGCCAGATTAAAATGGATGGGAGAATGAATGTAGTTGTAGACTTACCAAGGAGAGTCTCCTACAGATCTTTTGATCGGGCTAGAAGGGATTTGCTATTTATGTAAATATGTACAATTTTTTCTCTTGGTTTAGATTCAGTCCCCTGTGGGAGTAAGGGCAGATTTTAGCAGTGGAGGAATATAGAGATGAAAAAAAGCGAGAGCGTTTATGTTGCTAGTCCAAGCACTTTGAAAAATAAACTGCAGTTCAAATGTCAGCAGACTTGCTGATGTTCATCGTGTTACTCTGCTGCAGTCATTACACTTGGGTTATCCTGCCGTCAGGCAGTTTCCCAGTCGGCCTGAGTTCCAAAGTCTTGGTCCGGCGTCGGTTGCTGTCGCCTCCTCCCTGACGTCAGTGCGACAGGGGTATATAAGATGCAGCCGACGCCATTTTCTCCAGTCTTTCTTGCCACGCGGTGCCCGAAACAAAAGCAGTTCGCAAGTGCCGGTCGGCCGTCTCCTGAGATTTTCATTCCGAATCCAGAACCAAAGTCTTCTACAAAGCTAAGTACCCCGTTGGGGAAACTTTTTCTTGCCTCAGACCGATGTCAGTAAAAGTTAATAACTGTATTTCTTGTGTTTAGCAAATACCTCATAAGGATCTCCATTCCTATTGTATCCCATGCCTAGGCCCTGACTACAATGTCACTGGTTGTCGGTTTTGTGCTAGGTTTAACAAGCGCACTATTAAACGTCGGTTTGATTTCGCCCGAAATTATTTTAGTAGAAAATTCAATTATACCATGCCATCAGAACTTCCGACGACCGGAAAACACAAAAAGCGCAAAGACGAGGATAGGCATCCGAGGCCCAAAACTGACAACAAAGCCTCTTCTAGGCCAGTCACCGGTTCTCCGGTTTTCTGCGAGGCACCTTCGCAGCCCCTGACGACCGCTTCTGTAGAACCACAAGCCGCCTCTGACTTCCACGTGGAGATGGCTGGGCCTTCGGATGCACAAGTTCCTCAGTCTACCGAGACTAACCTTTCAGAAGGATCCGGAGTAGCTGAGCAATCCACAGCTACAGAGGGTGTCTTCAGACCTACTCAGTTAAGCATTAAACCCTCAGTTAAGTCTAAGACTTCTTTAAAGTCAAAGAAACAAATACAGCATTCTCCAGGACAGGCCTCCATGCCTAAGAAACAAATGCTCAAAATGGCCAAAGACCTAATCTCTCTGATCAGGGGGTCCCATCCCCCTCCTGATAAAAAGCCTAGACACAATGCAGACTATGACTCATCTGACCTAGGATATTCTTTACCCCCTTATGAGGATTCTGATGCTGAGGAATCAATTCCATCAGCCTCACCGCCTGAGGACTACTCCTTTGGGGAAACCCTACATACCATGAGGGAGCATTTCCACTGGGAAGGCCAGGATTATTCAGAATCCAAGAAAAGGCTCAGAAACTTCCTTTTATTACCTCAACACAGACCCCTTGCTATTCTGCCAGTGTTAGATATTGTGGATGATGTATATACTGAATCCAGCTTAAATCCTGATTCCTTACCTCCAGCCCCCGTTAAACCTGACAGATACTACAGAGTCCCTGACTCACATAAATTTCTGCATAAAAGCCCTGTAGCTGACCCTGAAACTATTTCTCAGGGACCCAAAGGTGTTAAGGCCTCATCAGCCAAGAATCCAGTTCCCTCTGACAGAGATTCTAGAGCATTAGACAGATGGGGAAAGAAAGTATATACATCTGCAACTTTAGCAATGAGAGCCTTAAATTGCCAGTTTCACATGCTAAAATATCAGCAATTTTTACTCTCTCAGTTAAAGCAAAAAAATGCTTCCAGATTCAGATCCTCCTAATTTTAAAGAAATGCTGGATTTATTGCATGCAGCAGAACAAGTGGGAAAGCATACTTTGCAATGTGGTTTTGATTCTCTAGAGGCCTCCTACAGAGCAGCAGTTACAGGCTCTGTCATTAGAAGACATGCTTGGTTAAAAGAGCATACGTTACCAGATCATGTTAAAGCAAAATTATTGGATGCACCTTTGCAGCAGGATGTGTTATTTGGAGTTAAGGCAGAAGAGGTGTTAAAGAAAATTGAGGATAAGGCAAAATCTATGCAAACTGTGAAGGATTTCTTACAGGTTCAGCCTCCTAGATTTAGCAGAAACTGGCCAACTAAGAATTGGTCCTTTCCAATTACAGACAGACCTCAAAGGGGAAGATACAGACGTCCAAGAGGTAGAGGTCAAACACAAGGTCCTTACAGGCCTCGACAATGGGTTGCATCAGGCCAGAAAGAAGGGGAAGACAGGCCCCAACCATATAAAAAGCAGCTCCAATGACTTCCCACTACAGCTGCCAAACAAATCCTTCTTGGCAGCCCCCTTGGGAGGAAAACTGGCACTCTTCTACCACAATTGGCAAATGATCACCAAAGACAAATGGGTTCTCAACATTGCATTTCAAGGTTACAGGTTCCACTTTCACACTCTGCCAAGGTTAAAAGGAATGCCAAATCTGCCACCAAATCAATGGGCAGAGGCTCAAAAACAAATTACAGCACTCATGGATATGAGAGCTATTCAAAAGGTACCATCACAGGAGCAAGGACAAGTATTTTATTCAAGACTCTTTCTGGTACCCAGAAAGGACAAAGCCTGGAGGCCCATTCTGGATCTTTCATCTCTAAACACTTACCTGGATGTTCCGAAATTCAAAATGTTGACATTACAGCAGCTTCTTCTCATGCTGGGCAAGAAAGCTTGGCTCGTGACTTTCGACCTCAAAGAGGCATACCTGCATGTCCCTATCAGATAAAACTGCAGAAGATACCTCAGATTCATAGCTGGTTCAATGCACTACCAATTCTCTGCACTGCCCTTTGGCTTATCTACTGTGCCCAAGGTCTTCACAAAGTGCCTGGCACCAGTAATTGCATTTTGCAGACAGAAAGGAATTCAAATTTATCCATACCTGGACAACTGCCTGATACAAGCAGAGAGCAAGGACATTCTTCTAAAGCATCTGGCGTTTGTAAAAAAGTTATTAAGTTGCCTGGGGTACACAGTAAACGAAAATAAATCAAAACTAGTGCCCTCACAAGAGATTATATTCCTGGGTGCCAGCTTGAACACAATGGCCCAGATGGGTTATCTCACGCCAGACAAACAAGGGCAACTGACTCAATATTTTCAATTGATGGCAACAAAGACCCAACTCCCTGCAAGAAAAATTCTGCAGGCCTTGGGTTACATGGCATCCTGCATACTACTAATTCCATATGCCAGACTGCATATGAGGAAACTACAATGGTACCTAAAGAATGTATGGTCTCAACACTGTCAAAGTTTGGAAACAGTTATACCACTAATCCCGTGCCTTCAACAGGAGTTTCAATGGTGGGCTCAAGCTTGTCACCTCATCAAGGGACAGCCTTTTACAC